>NW_026919555.1:0-155968 GCF_032062105.1 Saccostrea cuccullata
GTGATAAACATGTGTAATTTTTTTCAAAATTAATAAGCATTGACGCCATGTTCTTTTCCCGTGTCCATGGCAACAAAATCACTACAGAAATTTTGTTTTTCCTACTGTTGGAGAATAAAGTAATTCCATCTTTCAACAAATAAAGTAACCAAAATACCTTATCTTATCATGTTTAGAAAACATATTCATAGAAAAATGTCTAAAAATCATTGATTTTCATAAGGATTTATGAGCCCGTTGCTACGGAAATGAATTTCCTTGGATACCAGTCCCTTCATATGTTCAAAAAAAATTTTTAATTGTGTTTTAGCATTAGGTAGGACAAAATCTTTTATATAGCAAAAGCTTTTGAAAAAATAAAATTTTGACTTTCCATTCAATGCTCGATGCTTGCTGATTTTGACTCTTAAGGTAGGTCCGTACTTTCAGAAATTTCTGTCAAACTGATAATTTTTCAATTTGAATACCTTGAATAAGTCTTAAACTTACTAAAACACCCATAAAAAACATATATTTGCAGGTTAATTTTCATACAACATGTCTCAGCGCACATACCTCTAAAAACTCAACAGCCAAATTTGAACATAAAGAAGTGTGATATCATATTGTATTCAGCTATGCACAAAATCACATTAAATTTATGTTAAAACTTATGAAAATCAAAATTATTCATTTGCCAAGAGAATACATATTTGAGATCTTTTTTTGGAAAATATTAACAAATTGGTGTTGAATCTGTCCATATCTTTCAGAAAAAAAATCTCAGATATCTTTATTTTTTATAATCCTCAAAATCCAAAATGTTAAGATGCCTTTTTTTCTTCAAAACTATTAAGAATTATATCTATTGTTAACAAAAACAGCTACTTTATGATGGTTGACCAGAGAATTTTCACAAAACAGTCTTTTGAAGACGTATACCCCCATTTTTAAATATCAATTTTTTCAATAATTCAATGCAAAATTTTTAAAAAGTAAAAATTAAATGGATGATATAGACTTAAAATCAATCAAAATAGATCTCAGGTTAGTTTGCTTGAAAGAAAATTAAAAAGATTTAGGTCCATAAAAGCAATTAAGAATTTTGTGTCTGTGTATATACTAAATGACATATAGATCTTATGGACAGAGTGCAAAGTGTTAATTTCCATAAATAATGTATATTAAATTCTTCATATGCACAAAACACTATAATAAACAAATATATACTTGCTAAATCATTTTCAATCACCCAAAAAGATTTACATATATATCAACAGAAAAGTAAAAATCAGAAGTTTATATTGATGTGTAAAATTAGAACCGGATCCGTAAAAGTGTGGGCCTTCCTTAAATTATAAATAAAATCGCTGTCATTTGAGTGTTTTAATGCAGGGAGAAAATACTTGTGATATTGGGATGAGATGGATGCGCTGGCGCGCCGAATACAATTAGCCATAATTCCAATTTGTCCTTATAATTCTCTGAAAGAAATTTTCACTGTATGTTGAATTCGCGGAATTTCTTTTTTCCGCGAATATAGCGAAAATTAACTCCACGAGTTAATTTCCTGCTTTACAGTAATATTTAGTCAGATAACTGAACAGATTAATCACTTTTCTATACAAGATCGTGGGTAACAAATATTATGAACTGAGCTAATATAAATTTATAGGTCCGAATTCACAGAAATATCTAAAGAACTATTTTTTTTTTTTTTTTTTGCAGAAAATCGAACTTTCTTACTTGGTTTTCTGTGAGGTTTGTTGTCGATGATGTAAATGTCGTTGTGTGGATGTAGACCTATACAGGATCTCACGATGTCAGGTCTCGCTCCATACTTGTATCTCCAGAGCCACGTCACGTGATTTACACTGTCCTGTGATCTTCCTCTGTAATGTACAGCCTCCCCTTCTCTTCTTAGTTCCGTTAGAAATTTTTCTCGTTCACCTTTACTCTTCTTGATTTTATTTTCTGGGATATTAACTGTAGAAAAAAATATACCGTTTATAATAAACAATTACATTTACACTGTAATACCATTATGAATATAATACATGTGTATAGGTAGAGATACATTCAAATTATAGATTTATAAAACACGATCAGTTACTTCTATTATAATGTATTAATCTAGTACCATTAAATTGTAATCGATGAAGCAACTACAAAGCAACTACAAAAAAAAAAAAAAAAGAAAGTGATTTATTATAAATGTATAAATGTTTCTACTGATAACTTTTTAACTCTTTGAAACGTAATCCAATTATTTAAAGAAAATTCTGAAAGAAAAAAAAATAGAACAATTTACAATTAATTTACCCTGACTTACATATCTGGTGTATCTCATTATATATCTCCGTGTCCTCCATGATGACGTGAGTCAGGATGTTCATCTGTAAACGGTGTATCAGTAAGGAATCCCAGCCAGGATTATTGACACACTTCTCTCCAGGTTCTCTGTTGTATCCCCGTGATCTCAGGTACACACTGGCTGTGTTATAACTACTGTAACAGAATGGTATAACACGGTCTACTGATGCTATCCTATACATTGTCTCGTCTTTTGTCTCCTCCGTTATCTTATCCTTATCTTCCCAGAGGAAATCACGTGACTTCAGTTTGTCCAGAGTCTGCTGTGCTTCCTCACGTGTTACAGGATTCTCTTTATCGTACACGTCCTGTCGTATCCCATTAAGCATGTCCAGCCACTCTGTGTCAGTGAAGTCAGGAGGACCGGAGTCAGAACACAGAAAACAGAATAACACGGGCACCTCGTCATCAATCAGTTCTGAGAACTTATCTAGAAATTATAACATGTTATTACTTGTACATGTAACTCTGGACACATTATATTATAATACATCTAGTACATCCAGGTGTGTTATTGTCGTTAAAATAATAAGATTATTGTTCACAATTCATAAAAATCCCTGTTAGATTTACATCTAAAGTTTTTTAAAACACATATAATTATTGCAATATGATTATAGTAGCTTCATTTATTTAGTAATTGTACAGACTAGTTAAAATAAAGGTGATCTCGTTCGAAAATTATATCACACAGTGTCTCCTGTTTTTATCCAACATACATGTACGACTATGTACACTGAACGAATGTGTACATATTGTACATTTTACGCGGCAAAATACCACACAGAAAAAATACAAGAAAGCAGTTTAATGACTGAGAAATTTCACCGCAGAACCCTTCCCCCCAACTCTCTCTCTCTCTCTCTCTTCTCTCTCTCTCTCTCTCTCTCTCACTTCAGGATTTGTTAAAGAATGTTTCAACATAAGCATTGTGCATTGGCCCCTTTTTTGGACCCCTCTAACGTTATCTTATCAATTAAAATCTTAATAATTTTACAGCTTACCGATATTTTGTTATCAGTATGGTACATTCCTTGCAAAAATGCTCATTGAAAACGGCGCTTTAGTTATATTTCAGGTTTTTCTTTCAAGTAATTAAAAGAAGCCCTCTAGTGGATGTTAATTCCAGAATGTTGCGCTTGTCCGAGTTGGGTTTTAATTGTGTCACATTAATATTCGAAGTAGACGGGGCGTTTTATCGATCGATTGAAAACATGTCTAAAAGCCAGTAATAATGACTACAAAATATACAGACAAGTTGCTGTCCTTTATAAAAGGACTACAATACGTGAACCATATGCATGTGTTTCTTACCAAATTCAATTCAATATTCATGTAGGTTATTTCCCACTTTCTATTATGATTTGCCTACTATGGCTTATACATGTAGTACTTTAATAACGAATTTGTTATTGTCATCTCCCTCAGGAGATGACACATTAAGATTGTATGCCGGAAGTGAAGTCCTAGTGTAAGCCTCCATTAATCTTTCGGGAGTCCTCGATGTTTTACAGAGTTCCAAGTAGCTTGTAAACTGGTTTTCTTTAAGAAGAACTAGCTTAGGAGTGTGTGATCTACTTTCGGTTTAGGCCTATTTGAAAGCCAAGGAAAATTTAAAAAGAAGTACGATGCTTATAAATATCTATAGTTTCAGTGTGTAGTATATATATTGATCCTCAATACTATGCCTTATTAAAGCTATCGTGCAAAGTCTTAAACCTATTATACACATCGAGCAAAGCGGTGTCCGCCATATTTCTCTACTCTGCGATAGTTACAATTCCAAATATATGTGATCAATCGCGGTCACGGGCTATTGCACACGCTTCCAGAAGGCCTAGCGTGTACACTAACCCCCCCCCCCCAATTAAGTCAAACTTGTACTGTCTGTCGCTAAATTTTAGAAAATAAATACTTTATGATGAGAGGAAATAATTGCAAAAAAATATTTTTCACAAAATACGTAGAAAAAAGTAAAATATTAGTCATGACATATGAAAGTAAAAGATTTCCGCTAAAACCTATGCAAAAGCTTTTTACATTGCTTACCAGACGCCGACAGTACAAGCTTGATCAGTTGAACGATAAGTCAAACAAAAATTATAAAAGTTTAGCAATATTTATCCAAATATTTGCCTTTCGCATTCTCCATTAGTGCACACACCATGTCCCGGTAAACAAAACTGATCAGTCAAACCGGACCGTCCAGTTTTCTATAAATAGGATCTACTCACACTTCGGTGTTTTCTAGGGACCTGTTATTATTTTATCCTGCGTTTTTGAATGTTATACAATCTTCAAAAAATCTCTGCAAACTGGTGGTCTTTTACGACACAACCCAAATAATTGTACACACTGTAGACGAAAATACACGTTAGGGTAACAAAAGAGTTTTTTAAAACTAAAAAACTATAAATTGATTAAAAAGAACACACACCAAATGCTAAAGAAAAAAAGGAATCTGCTTAGGAAATTTTATATTTATTCTATGATTTGAACAGCAAATCAATTATTTGCCTACACTGGTTATAAAGTAAATCAAATTCCTTATCGCAAATCTCGATTGAAAGTATTCGCTTCGACTTTATTACCATTGCGTTGGATGACGAAACTGATGAATCTGACTGAAATACAATTGCGAAATCCAACAAAGAATCTGATTGGCGCTTTTCTATAGACCCGCCCACTTTCTCATGGAAACAGCTGTAAACAAGTGGTAGCTTCTCCTTACTGAGCGAAGTATATAGTGGACCTTTGTAATGCCTTATTAAATCATTGTGGGTGTTGGTAACCTATATAATGATCTTCAAATTAATAAAATCCGACCCAGGACTAGAAGTTGACTTTTAAAAATTATACACGTCACCCGGGGCATATTTTTGCGATTGAAAAACAGGGCCGTTTTAATTCCGTTTTTTTCTTCAGTACATCAATAAAATTAAACGTTCTTAAATTTGGTGTATCAGTGATTTTAATCATTTTATAGTGAACATATGAATAATATTCGCCATTACATTAAAAAGTGCACTGCATGAAAAAAAAAACACACACACAAGGATTTAGACTTTTTTCTGATCGCATGTTTTAATATTGCCATGACGACCTATAAAATAACAGTAGCACACACACATTTGAAACATGGTATTTTTGACAGTAGTAAACTTTTGAATAAATCCGATGTTTTACCACATATAAATATAAATATTTTTTCATCAGTTCAGGTGCTCATGTATTAGCTGGGTATGCTTTTTACGTAAGTACGCGGTGCAACACCGAAAATGGAGAATGCCGTGAATAGAAAATCGGTAGAATTACATGTACAATAAAATGAAATTAGGTGTGTCATCGAACGCTATAAACATGTACCGTCTGTGAAAGGAATACATCACATGCTAAAAAGTGATTTTGTAGTTTGTTTGTTTGTGTATTTTGTTTAAAAAGTCACCAGTATGATAGGTTTTCGACAATCACAAGGCCGTTGGACGCTTTCCAACTTAAATAGGTAAAGGATACTGCACGAGAGTGGGCGAGTCGTAATCAACCAATTAAATCGCTTGTTTTATAGAATGAAACCCGTGATTCAAATTGTTCAATTGTCAAATCCAATAGTGTCAATACTCAAGGCAACGCTATTTAAACCGCAGTGTAATACTTTCGAGCGAGATTTGCGATAATATCAGGAAGAGAAGGTGGGAATTTACTGAAGAAACACATATATACAAATATTTTGATATATACTATCAGTGATTTATTTCTGTAATTACATTTTTCCTGCGAACAACTTCCATTCTACATCGGTACGGAAAATAACATTTTAAGACCTACATCACTGGAAACAAAAAAATGCTTTGGTTTCTCAAATTCTTGCATTGATAAATAAAACAAATATCGAAATGATAAGAGATCCCCCCTCCTTTTCTCTCTCTCAGTTTTACCCCTATTTATGAGAAGTTCGCTGGTCTAAAGCAGTAAAAGGGGAATACCAGGCCAAAGACCTACAGTGCTAAACATTGAAAAAAATAAGTGTATATTTATTGTGCACAAAAAAGTGGTTTGCTTTTTTTTGTTTTTTTTTTTCACCATATGTATCAAAATATTAACTAACCTTGAGTTTCTTACATTTTCTAAATTTTACACCATTCACAACAGAACTGCATGTGCAAGACATGCATCAAACTAATATGACAGTATACAGGGGCGGATCCAACCATTTTTGAAAGGGGGGTTCCAGGGTTGTGCCCCTCTACCCCCCCCCCCCTTTCCCACTCTCAAGGAAGATTCACACACACACGTTTGGAAAGATTCAAGGTTGTGGTAATAATAACTTTGTTTTACGTCCCTTTTTTCTTTGAAAAGATACTGTACCCCTAGTCTGCATAAAAAAACAAACTCATTTTAAAAACTACCGATTCCTTAAAATTGAATGGATTTGCAGCATTAGAAATAAGTAGAATATTTTCTACCATTCTCTCATTAAAAAAAATCGTGAAGGTGAATGTAGGAAACTAAATTGAGAATCTATCTATTCAATACATACATGTAAAGTTAGACTACAAATATTTATTCTCGGAAAACGCTCTCTCTCTCTCTCTCTCCACTTGGCAAAAAATAAAGGGAAACCCACTTTGGAGCAGCCAATGAGTATATATACATGTATTACCCTATTTTCGATGGACTCAATATATCAGACCCAGAGGGGCTATAAATAACATTTTGGGGAATTTGTTAGTGTAGGCGTAGTAAATGTGCTAGGAGAACACGGTTAGGAAATTGTTTAGGGGGTAGCATAATCTATATAACGGAGAAATACTGATAAATGGGAAAAGTGCGCTTTTTGTGCACATAAGCTTCCTGGACGGACATCCTTATTTTTTCCAGCTGCATTCCAGCGAGCTACAGATCTGTAGCTAATATATAAGATGTTTGGTTACATAGCATAATCGGATAAAGCAAAGAGTCAGACAACTTGAAAGCTAGAATAATTATTGCAAAAAAAAGAGGCACAAATTATGTTCATCATGAAAAGTTGTTCGGACAAGTTTTTTTTTACATGTGCAAGAGAACCATTTGCGGTAAATAGCAAAGATCAGTTCTTCTAAATACATGCATAAATCTCGCTAGGAAATTAAACGTTTTTTATGTACAGGGGGGGGGGGGAGTGAATTGAAAAGTTTCTGTGAAAATGTACACAATGACAAATATAATCTAATTCTAAATTCTACACCTGTTTTTCTTTCTGACCGGTGTAAAGACGAATAATGACCCCCATCGAATAATGACCGGGGGTCATTTTTCGACAGCGAAAAATGACCCCCGGTCATTATTCGACGTAGAAAAATGACCCTTTTGCCCGTAGAAAAAGTGTCACTTCCCTAAAAATTTGCAGAACCCACGTGAAGAAAAATGACCCCTGTAGATTTAAGCTAAAATTTTTAGGGGGCAAAAAAAAAAAAATAGATAAAGAAACATATTGGCCAAAATGCTCACCTGAGCTTATTGGGGAAAAAACTGATGATATGTTGATCTCATAACATTATACAATTATGGCCATATTTTAAGGTAAATGCAATGATTCAGAATCTAAAGGAGTAAAAGATTTATCAAGCCTTAAGGGTTGGGTAAACATTGTTTTTTGATGGTGGAAATCATCGAACTGACAGAAAAAATCAGCAGTGTTATATATTATTATATACTCCGCTTGAAAAGCGGGAGGGTATATAGTGATCGGGATGTCCGTCCGTCCGTCTGTTACGCTTTGAGGTATCCATCTCTTATCCGCAAATCCTCATATACAAAAAGATGTGTTTGTGAAACAGCTATGCCCCTGTATGGCAACATAGCGAAGATTAAACTTTTCTTAAATGCAATTTAAATATATTGTTACCCAAAGTAGGGTCTTCTCACAAGAAATACAACTGCAAAATAGGAAAGCCCCAGCACCACTTGTTCAAAAGAAATGGCTAAGGATAAGTTTTTGAAAGGTAGGTCAAACTCAAAGGTCAAAGTTGGTGATTTCTTAAGAAAATGTTTAATGGAACAAGAATTACATATGTGAAGTATGAATACCCTAGCCCTTACCGTTCAAAAGTTATGGCCATGGTAAAAAAAAATCATAAGTACGAAAAACTCCAAGGTCAATGTCAAAAGGTCAAGGTTTTTAGTATCCAATGAAAGGTAATGCCAAAAAAACTACATATTTGAAGCATGAGAGTACTAGTATCTACCGTTTAAAAGTTATGTCCAAAGTAAAAATTTGGCATTTTTGTGTAAAATGGGACAAACTCCAAGGTAAAGGTCAAAAGGTCAAATTTAGTTATACCCAAAGTAAGGTCTTGTCACAAGGAATATACATATTAAATATGAAAGTCATAGCTCCAATAAATGAAAAGTTATGGTAAAGGTTAAGGTTTTTGCGGACAAACAAACCGCCAGATAGACAGACGGACATACAGACGAACACGATAAAACTATATACCCCCGAATCTTCTGATTACGGGGACATAAAAGAAATAGTCTTTAATTAACTTTTCATATTAATATACATTATAAAGAAGACGTTACAACAATGAAAATGTTTGTTCTGATTTTCATATTAAATTCTCTGAAAAATATACTCAGAACTGAGTAAAAGGGTGGAGTAAAACAAGAATTAAGGTAAAACCTATGTCGGAAAAGTCTTTGTCACAAGATTTTCAAATTTTCAAAATGATAAATTAGTACTTGCTTATCAATCAGTTAAGATATCATGATATGTTTCCTTGTTTTTTAAATCTAGAACAGGCTGTGAAACTTGGTATGGTATTTACATACTGCGATTTCACATTTTCAATTTTTTTAGGGGTACTTGTCATAAAGGGAATATGAAAAATCACAAAAATACTTCTTCAAACATCGTCGTTTATAAACTTTTTTAACTGAATAATATTAAACAATATTTTATCGAGAATAATTTCTTTTTCATTCAATTAACATAAAAGATAAGTCCACCATTTAAAAAAAATAGTCAAATGAACTCTATTATTTTTAGTCAATTATGCACCCTATATTTGTGAATATTTTTTAGAAGTCTTTGTCACAATGGTTTCAATCTTCAATATGATGAAGAACATAGCCAAATGATAACAAAAATGGTTAAAATATATACCTTTCTCCTCTAACTAATGAAAGATAGGCTATTTATCGATACTCATATTCTTGACCTTTTTGCACTTACACGGGATTTAATAATTAAATGACTGTTTGGGGTTACTTTCAGATTAAATATTTATCAGAAATTGTACTTTTACTTTAAAAAGATCATATTTAATAGAAAAAATGTAAACAAACACCAAGAATATGAATAGGTAACAAATAATTGTTAAAAGGAATGCACATCATTTCATTATAGATATCACACAAATGTACACACGATCAAACGATCTACAACACGTACATCTTTGACTTAGACACATTTCATCAAGATATTACATTATATAGCTGGCAACTAAAGATTTCTTACGAATTTATGCATTCCTTCAAAATGGTTACATACCATTCAAATTATTACGAAAGTTGTATGTACATTGTAATTTCATTACACTAGATAGTCTTGGGTTCGTCAACTTCAGGTCTAGATCTAGTAAATAAAAGGTGCCTACATATTTTCTCTTATTCCAGAAATATATTGCAATTAAGCATTTTAAACTAAAAAAATATATGAATGGAATTAAGATTATGTTGGCATGATTGAATTCTGTGAATTTCAAAATGCAGTATTTTCTACCATTTTTATTGATGCTGTCAAGTACGGGAAAAAGTGGCATTGAATTAATTATGACGTCTTAATGGGTTAGCACAGGTTTATCAAATTTACTAGTTATGATGTCATACGAAGTAGGTTCTACGTTAAAAGAAATGTAATGAATACTGTGTGCTAAATCAAAAGTTTATGTCTACATGTATAGTTTTTGCATTAGAATGACTGTGTATTTTACACTAGCCCATAGCTTTACAGAGCATATTTTTAGGTCTTATACTGACCCCACCCCCTTTCTTATTTAGGAGGGAGTCGATATTGAACAAAAGCAAAAAAAAAAAAAAAAAAAACACCCTACCTTTATTTTCTATAAGAAGGAATTAAAAATAAGCTAAAAATAATCTACTATTCTACTAATTTTTAACTGTTACTTTGCCACAATACTTTCAAATATACCTCCACCAACATTTAAAGTATGCTTTAATCATGGCGAAGTATATTATGATATGATAGTACTTGTGTGAAGGCTTAACTTTATTTCAATATTTTATCTAGAGCCTCTTTCAGAATTATTGAAAGGTATAGAGTTTTATTTATATTTTTGTTTTTCATTTATTATTATTTTTTGTTTTGATTTAACGTAATGTTCTTTTTTTTTGGGGGGGGGGATAAAAATTTCCTCCTCTTTCATTGTCAAATAGGATTTGCCAAACTTAAACAAACTAAAAGTTGAAATGACGGAAAATTTAATTTTTCCTATTAAAGAGTATTTAAACCTGATTTTTGCATGGTTTGATTTCTAAAAACAAGTTGCATATCATTCTTTAAGCAAACTCTATAAGGAGGAATATTAGAAAGAAATTTTATTTACTTGACAATTAAAGAATCTCTTTTCAAACACAATTTTACCATTGAAAGACTACGTGAATCTCTTGATTATTTCATACGACATTTTGTATTTTTCTGGTTACAGAAAATCTAAAAATTAGTTTCGCTGTAAAAAAGATATCAAAGAGTGTATATTTTGTATCACTTTTAAGGGGGTCATTTTTCAATGGGGGTCATTATTTTATAGGACTAACATATAAAATAATGACCCTCTAGGACCCTTTTTCTACAAAAAATGATTTTTTTCTACGGGTGGGGGTCATTTTTTGTCGTTGAAAAATGACCCCCCGGTCATTATTCGATGGGGGTCATTATTCGTCTTTACACCGGCAAGTTTCAACGTGGATCAGTTCATTTGTACATAAAATTGTATATAAGGACTTCTCATTTCATTTTCCTGGGTTCAGAATTACATTGTTTTTTATTTTATGCTACATTTGTTTTTAAAACTGATGACATTATATATTTGATACACCCTCTATCAACCCCTCTGGATATTTATGCAGTTCATGCATTAGAAAAGTCCATGGATAATATCGAAATCGTTTACTGATACTTTTCTTTTCCATGTAACAAATTAGCCCGAGCTACCACGGGCAGAAAGACCCTTCTCATTTAAAATTTGGGGGAAAAATCTTATTTTATATATAAATTCTTGAATAGGTACATTTGATATACACAAGAACATGTACATTTTAAAATCATATTTATAATATACACATGTCATCTTCGCTATAGCCGAGCAATTCCGATCAGAAATCTACTCAACAAGTAGAGTAGCTTTCGGATTGGAAACCCTTGGCCAGCGAAGATGACATATACAGTATGTAAACTCAACCCAGGTTCAAACTTTTACGGAAAATGAACTGTATTGTTCTTACATTAGCATTTAAAAATGTTGCCCCCCTTTTTTCAGGAAAATATTGTTAGCGAGGAATTTAATGCAAACAAATAATACAACTGCAGATAACTTGGGCAATACAAAATACGAATTCTACGTTATCCAAAAATGTAATTCTGTACCAGTGCCCAAAGTTAAAATTTCGTTTTCTGAATTCCATATCCAATGTTTTAGTATTGTATTCCCTTTTCTGTCAACATGGTCAAGGAAAAGTTTAATCCATTCCTGCATAAGCCTTGGAATGGAAAGGGGGGACATGGGGTTTTAACCCCCCCCCCCCCCCCGAAAGAAAAATTTTTGCAAATATAGTCATAATATTAGCATGGAAAATTATAGAAGTTTACCTTTTTCTGTTTGTTTACCCCCCCACCCATTTCAATTTGCTTCCGACCCCTGTGTCCTGTATTCATGCATGAACATTGTGTACGTTTGAGAGGGAGAGAGAGAGAGAGAGAAAGAAAGATTTGGTAACAAAATATATTAACATTTTTAAAGAATAATATGTAATTCTAAATGTTGCATTCAATATATTCACAAATTCACAAAATATATGAACATTTCTAAACAGTATATAATTCAAAATGTTTAATTCAATATATTCATAGTATTTTCATCTGGGTAATATACTGATCCCTAAACGGTCAACGTGGTATGAAGAGATCGTTACTATTTTTAGAAAACTGGACAGGCCGGTTTCACAGATAACCCTTGTTTTCATGTCGCAGGGCGTATACGGAAAGTGTTGATGTAGGCGCTGAAAGAAAACTTGGGAAAGAATTTTAATATTTTTACTTTTTATAACTCTTGTTTTTACTTATCGTATGATCCATGATCAAGCTTGTACTGTCTGGCGTCTGGTAAGCATTGTAATACGTTCTTTTATAAATGTATTTTTCATAAGCAAAAAATCAGGTGCTTGTAAAAGTGTAACATTCATTTTTTTATGAATTTATTATTAATTATTATTATAATTTTTAAAGCATTCAAAAAATTGTATTGTATTAGTTTCTGGAACTTAGCGAAAGACAGTACAAGCTTATATTTTGGAGGGTTTAGTGTACACTCTAGGCCTTCTGGAAGAGTGTGCAATAGCCCGTGACCGCGATTGATCACATATATTTGGAATTATAACTATCGCAAAGTAGAGAAATATGGCGGACACCGCTTTGCTCCTTGCGTATAATAGGTTTAAGACTTTGCACGATAGCTTTAAATTGGTAAGCCACACAAGGAGAATACGTAATATCGCGACTACCAATGAGTACCTCGCAGTTATCTTACTTAATACCGCTCTTTTGCGGTGAAGTCGAGAAAAGTCTACATTTCTGGGGGCAAATGACATTGTTTACAGTAGTGACAATCGAATGATTCGAACAATTTAATGCCGAAATCACTATGTTTTGCTAGATATTGAACTTCAAATAGTAGATCGTCAAATAAGGAAAGTTTAGAATATTTTATCTGCTTAAAAATGTGACGATTTTCAAGGAAAATTTAACGAGAAGAGTCCGCTTAATTAAAAATAGCGTTAAAAATGTGACAATTTAGAATTGGTTCCTCTCAAAAATAAATTAGGCTGGTTCAGCGATTGTTTAGCGAGGCATTCTACCAGGATTTTTTACTTATCTGTCCTTATTACCGTCTTCCTTGGAAGACGGTATTGTATAGTTAAAGTTTTTTACAGTCTTCGGACTATGCACTTCCTCTCTTTTGTGATTGGTAGAAATTGCATGATGTGAAAATTTTCAATTATTTCATTGGTTGAAATGCTGTTCAAGGCAAGGGAGATAACTTTCTGATGATCTAATTTTCGTACGACTTAACAATTTTGCAAGATTTCCAATCTTAAAAAAATGACAAAACGAACAGCAAAATCAGCAGTTGTTAATTCTTAATAACATGGTATTTTTTATAGCAATAAATAAAAAGGTCTCTTTAATTTCATTAGAAATAAAATTAGATTTTTATAGCTTGCAGGCTTTACAATTTGTAATTATTCTTTTCCCCTTTCTTGTTTGAGGAAGGGAATAGAATCAGCCGAGGTTTGCCGAAAGTTCTCGGCCAGTCAAAGTTTACGGAGATGACCGAGCGACAACCGTGGTAGAGCTAATGCCAGTAAAAGCCTAATGTAGATATACAAAATTCAAAAGAATTAAATGGCTTGATAGGTGTAGATCAGTTTACTGTTTAAGATTGTTGCTAAAGACGGGAAGCTTTTTTTAAAAGCTCTACTTGTAAATGCTACAATGATCGATCTTGCATTGTATTGAATAGCACATTGTCCCCACCCAACAACCGATTCCTACCTCCTTCGCGAAAGAGTTCCGCTAAGTTAAGTAATCGCGATATCAAGTATTGACAATGACGTGATTTCTATATATAGATTTGTTGACGCGAAGGAAAAACTGGTTCTGGCACAAAAGAACAAGCTTACAATTAGATTCTGCAAAAAATGAAAGAAGATTGGTCAACGCTAATTTTATGTTAATTTTTTAGTCTGTAATTGGATTTATTAAATTAATTCCTGTCAAAATTTAATGATTAGCTGCTTTTAAATGTATGATAATTATTGTTGATATTGTGTTAAGAAAATATTGTTCAAGGAAAGTATTTGAATTTAAGTAAATTGTAAACACCCAGAAGCACAAAGACCGCTAGAATGAAATTTCACCAAAAATCGCCTTGGGTGCTCTCGCAGACGTCCATGCTTTCAATATGATATATACTGCGGCCAAAAGAAACTGCGTACTTTGCGGTGGAGTTTGCTGAATAAGTCATTTGGGAACTTCAGGTGTAATAATCCATATATTCATTGCATTAAAATATTTCCCTTTCTGTTTTATTTCTTTGACATTATTGATACCAAAGAGATGACATTTCAGGCTTTCTGGAAAGCCAAACTTGTATGTTATCTCCGATTGGCTTACATATGCATATAGTTTTGTCATTTAAAAAAGAGGGCTATATTGATACATGTAACCCATAATGGCAAGGACTTTAATCTGTTCTTGATTTATACGGAAGAAATCTATTGAAAAAATATATCTGATGGAACACGTGTAGATATAGTTATGTAGTACGCAGATTTTTTTTTTCAAAGCCCCCCCCCCCTTTCTCAGAGCTCCCCGTGGAAAAACGTTTCTACAGGCCTGTATCAAGCTGTATTTGGACTGCTGTAGGCCTATATGAAATTATTTTTGCGAGTTGGAATGCACAAAACAAATACCGATGAAGGCAAGTACTTCCTACTCTTTAAAATGCATCTGCATGGAATCAATGTTTATTTTATAAAAGTGTACATGTATGTATGAGAAAGAAATTCAGATGCGCAAATAAAAACGATATGCAGATTTAAAAGATTTGCCAATGAACACGGTCTATTCTTATTCGATTATGGCGAATTATTCTACGGGTAAGCTGTCTTACGGGGGGGGGGGGGAACTCTCTCAATCACAAATACTCGGGCCTTTCCGAATGGCGGAAGTTGTTTTTCCGAACTCTGACGGAAAGACCCGAGATGATGCAGTTGCAAACTTTCCAGCATTCTCGCGAATGCGTAGCCTGACATATGCCCATGCCATACGGTTTTTACCTCGCTTATTTACTACGCAGACCTTAGGGTCCACGCAAAAAATAAACACAAAAAACTTCTCAAGCTTTACGCCTTTTTGTAGTTGTTGTTGTTGTTTGATTTGAATTTTTTCTTTTTTTTTTTGGGGGGGGGGCGGGGGGGGGTTGCTGTGGGATCATGTACTCCCTCACTGTTTACCGATTTCCCCCTCAATTTTAGTCCTTTCTAGATGAAAATTTAACACTTAAATTAAACTGATAAAGGAAGCCTACAAGTTTGTGAACAAGAGGCCCAGGGGCCACAAGGCTCACCTGAGCACATCGGCTAGGAAAAAGCACATATCAGATCAGATCTGAAAGTTTCCTGAGGTGATGGTGGGGGGAGGGGGGGGGCTTGAATTTTAACCCCCCAGGGGTTCATGATTTGAACTAGAATCTACACTACCTTGGGATGATGCCATATAAATATCACTAATCATGGCTTTGAAGTACTTGAAAAGAAGATTTTAAATATATTGGTTTCCCAATATATCCCTATGTAAAATTTGGGTCGGCCATTTTGGCCCAACCCTGGCCCCAGAGTCATGATTTGAACAAGCTTGAATCTACACTACCTGAGGATAATTTCACATGAGTTTTATCTTTCCTGTCTCAATGGTTCTTGAGAAGGAGATTTTTAAAGATTTTTCCTCTATTTCTCTATGTAAAACTTAGGTCGGCCATTTTGGCCCCGCCCTAGCCCCGGGGGTCATGATTTGAACAAACTTGAATCTACACTACCTGAGGATGATTCCACATGAGTTTTATCTTTCCTGGCCCAGTGGTTCTTGAGAAGAAGATTTTAAAAGATTTTTCCTATACATTCCTATGTAAAACTTGGGTCGACCATTGTGGCCCCACCCTAGCGGGGGGGGGGGTCAAGATTTGAACAAACTTGAGTCTACACTACCTGAGAATGATTCCACATGAGTTTCATCTTTCCTGGCCCAGTGGTTCTTGAGAATAAGATTTTTAAAGATTTTTCCTATATATTCCTATGTAAAACTTGGGTCGGCCATTTTGGCCCAGCTCTAGCCCCGGGGCTCATGATTTGAACAAACTTGAATTTACACTATCTCAGGATGATTCCACATGAGTTTCATCTTTCCTGTTCTAGTGGTTCTTGAGAAGAAGATTTTTAAAGTTTTTTCCTATATATTCCCAAGTAAAACTAGGGTCGGCCATTTTGGCCCCACCCTTGCCCCGGGGGTCATGATTTGAACAAACTTGAATCTACACTACCTGAGGATGACTCCACATGAGTTTCATCTTTCCTGGCCCAGTGGTTCTGGAGAAGAAGATTTTTAAAGATTTTTCCTTTATATTCCTATGTAAAACTTGGGTCGGTCATTTTGGCCCCACCCTTGCCCCGGGGGTCATCATTTTAACAAATTTGAATCTACACTACCTGAGGATGACTCCACATGAGTTTCATCTTTCCTGGCCCAGCGGTTCTGGAGAAGAAGATTTTTTTCAAAATGCCATTAATTTTTAACAAATTCATGATTATCTCCCCTTGGAAAAGGGCATGGTCCTTCATTTGAAGAAACTTGAATCCCCATCACCAAAGAATACTTTGTGCCAAGTTTGGTTGAAATTGGCCCAGTGGTTTTTGAGAAGAAGATGAAAATGTGAAAAGTTAACGACGACGACGACGACAACAACGACAACAACGACGACGACGACAGACAACGGACAGATTGTGATCAGAAAAGCTCACTTGAGCCTTTGGCTCAGGTGAGCTAATAAAGACGGAACTAAATCCCACTAATGAAAAAACTTCTTTTTATTTTCTAAAAGATTAGCATGGATAGTGCCGTATCGAATTTATTTAATCTCTCTCTCCGTACTTTTGAAAGTACCGTTAATACTTATAGAACATTGAAACATATAATGGTGTGCAGAATTTTGTTGTTGTTATGTTGCTGCGTGTGGTGTTATTTTATTACTAAAACAATTTAATTAATTGTATGTGTGTATGGCATGTCAAACGTTGCTATATTCGATAATCTTGTGATGTATATTCAAAATCTTGTGATGTATGTTCGAAATCTTGTGATGTATGTTCGAAATCTTGTGATGTATATTCAAAATCTTGTGATGTATGTTCAATATCTTGTGATGTATATTCAAAAACTTGTGATGTATATTTTATAATCTTGTGATGTATGTTCAAAATCTTGTGATGTATATTCAATAATCTTGTGATGCATGTTCGAAATCTTGTGATGTATATTCGAAATCTTGTGATGTATATTCTATAATCTTGTGATGTATGTTCGAAATCTTGTGATGTATATTCGAAATCTTGTGATGTATATTCTATAATCTTGTGATGTATGTTCGAAATCTTGTGATGTATATTCGAAATCTTGTGATGTATGTTCGATAATCTTGTGATGTATATTCGAAATCTTGTGATGTGTGTTCTACAATTCAGCGATGCGTGCAATATGACGCAACAGTACTTCAGTAAAGTAAGGACAATTTTCATTGGTTGGAAATAACGAAAGTAGCTGAAGCGATTGTTTACCATGTTTACGGGAAAACTATATTTATTACAGCACTAATTACGAGATGCACGAGTGTTGACCCTGGTGACATGATGGAGATATTTCGGCCTGCTAGGGAAAAAACTCAGTAAACGTAGATATATTGACAAAATTTGTAGGTACTTGTAACGATATGTCACGATACTGCATTGTCAGATACATATATATTATTATAACAGTAACTTGAACCGAAGGGTCGTATCACGTCTCGTTGACAGGCGCGGATCATCAGATCTAACGAGACGCGAAGCGTCGAGTTTGATCTGATGATCTGCGCCTGTCAACGAGACGTGATACGGCTCTTCGGATCAAGTTACTGTTATAATGATAAATTTATTATATACCCCCTTATAACTAGCTAAATATAGCAGAATAAAACATTAGAGATCAATTGTTTAATATTTATCCATAAAACAAAGCATAATAACAAGGGACTTTTTAACGCGCAACAAAAATAACGTCATGTTTTTGCGTACTACGTCATCAGTTTCAGAGAGTGGTGATATGGATTCAGAAAACCACAGTGTGGTGATCCGAAAAATTGGATCAAACTCTGTAAAATTAACAGTAACAAAAACAAGGAATTTGATGGGTACATAATAAAGTATTTATACATGCTAAAAAGTTAAATCTCGTAGTATTCAATATAGCAGAAGAATAACGAAGAGTATACTACAAAAACTGGGCAATTTGCAGCAAGGTTAATTTTTGTTTAACAGCTGTTTTTATTACATTTTATTTCGTATTATTACTACCAAGTACTGCTACCGTTTGTTAATGTTATGCACATGGTTATCTTAATTGTACGTGCAAGTAAATGTAACATTTAATAAAATATTGAAAAAAATAAGTCATTTAGGCTATGATTTGAGAATAACATGCCAAATGAACATGTTTTGCTTTTTAATTCTCCTTCACTCAGTCTTTGTATAATATATTTTTAGACGAGCTGATCGCCAACCAGGAGATCAGAATGATCGCACCTGCTCCTGCCACTTTAAGGATGGTAAGAAGGAGGGGGACCCTGCATATTTTGCATGGAATGAAGGAAAGGCCATGGATTTCTCTGATCCTGAATGTACAAAAAGGTGAAATTATTTTTCAAAATATGACTGACATCTTGTTTTTGGATGGTGGGTGGGTGAAGTTAAATTGAGAATATTTTACTAAAAATATTTAAAAGGGTACATGTATAAACAGAGTAGCTTACAACTGAAAAAAAAAATAATTCAAGTTTATTTTACAAAGGAGGAAAAAACTCAAAAGTGAGGAGTCCCTGTCATCTCACAGATGGACCAGTTGCAGATTTTAAAAGCACCAAAATGTCAAGATCAAGAAAAAGTAAAGCTCATTTAAAACACCAATGGTGACAAATGACCAACACTGAAACATTTTCAATAATTTTTAATAATATAACAGTTCTTTTAACTGTACATCAATTACTCATGATTTACAATATATTTTCAGTTGATATCAGAGCACAACTACTCAGCATCCTGCACATTTAACTGTACTCAAGAAATGCAGCGCCTCTCAACAGAAATACGACAACTGGAAAAGGAATTCTTGCCCTAAAAATAGAGTCTAGTAAAAGGAAGCCAATGTCAATTCACTATATTAAAGACAACGAAGAGAAGGTACATTTAAAGGAATTCCACTTGTGATTTCCTATTTCCTAACAATTTCAGTAAAACGTGTTGCCGTTGACTGGCGTTGAGGAATGAGCATCTTAGATTGACTGTTATGTTAACATATTTTCTTATTATCATTGAGTTCATAATATTTAAAATAACAGAGAAAAAAATCATTTAATTTGCTCTTTGGGTGAATAATATCTAAAACCTTCTCTGTATAAACCATGTTTTACTCTATGACAACAATTATCAGAACACTAAATGTCTCATTTCAACAGTTTTTAAATAAATGCATAGTATGGATAGTAGCAAACCTGACTCCTGTGACTAATATTGTTATTACTTAAAACTAATTTATCTACAATCTTTTCAGTTTTTGGAAATATTTTAATCAGTATTAAAACAAATTTATTTTCAGATGCTTTTGTATACATCCCTACAGTATGACAGATATATTCGAAATCTTAGTCAGATTGTTACAACGATTTGAACTCGATTATTAAATGGTTGGACTCCTTCAATGAAAACAGAGGACCAACTGCTCATTGTACTAATGAAGTTAAAACTCAATCTACGGGACACTGACTTGGCTCATAGATTCTGTGTCAATCGACCAACAATTTCGAACTTCTTTCATACCCTTGTTCATGCACTTCACAAGATGCTGTCTGATCGCGAAGTCAATGAATGTTTTCCAAGTCAGCTTAAATGCAAAGGTTTGTTTTAAAATTTATCATAATGACTTGCAAAAATTTAATGCAGTTAAATTTATTGTATTCTTGAAAGTTTGACTGTAACACAATTTTTTTTTTTTTACACAATTACAAATAATCAAATTAATTTTTTTCCAACTTTTTTTCAGGGTCTCTGCCAAAATTTTTTGAGGATTTTTCCTCTGCTAGAGCATCCATGGATGCAATTGAAACAACCCAGGACATCCCAACACATATGGCCAATCAGGCCATGGCCTACAGTATGTACAAAAGTCGCCATACTGTTAAAGCGGTAACTTGCGTGGCTCCAAATGGTGCACTTACATTTTGCTCCATGCTGTACCCAGGTTCTACTTCTGATGTAGCTATTGTACGTCACAGCCAAGTTTTACGAAAGTTCAAAGCTGGAGACCTTATTTTGGCGGTCAAAGGTTTCACCATTCATGACCAGTTGCCCCAGGGTGTCTGCTTAAATATACCAGCTTTTTTATCGACATGAGGCCAGTTTACCAAACAAGAAGCAGCACTGTGTTACAAGATTGCTAAAGCACGTATTCATGTGGAAAGAGCCAACGAGAGGATAAAGAATTACAAGATTCTCTGTCACATCCCATCTACTTACAGACCAATCTCAACAAAAATATTTCAACTCTGTTCTTGTCTTGTAAACTTGCAAGCTCCAGTTTTGAAAGAAATTACTTAAAGATACATGTACTTATTATAAATTTGCATTGGTGTGTGACAGTATGTTACACTAAACAGTAAAGATATTCATACCAAAGTGCAAAGGATAAGCAAATTTTGATTTGTTATCAATGTCAATGGTTATATTTGTTAACTTTGTAGTATGTTGTAATACATGTACTTCAGAAAATGAAAATCCCTTTTGTTAGCATGGATTTATTACAAGAATTAATGTTTGGCAATTCCATTCTTCATTTGACAATATAATTTGGAAGATGGTTTACTTATAATCTTAAATCTCTAGTTGCAAGTATATTAACCTTTAAAGCACAACTCAACAAATTCATGTTTTCAACAATTTATCTATTATGAAAGACAAAAATGTTACATTTTCACTTTGAGAATAACATCTTCAATTCATTAATAAAATGATTCTAAATTTTGATATTCTTTTTTATGTAGTACGTAGATTTTATTAATCATCATTGCTATTTAAAATAGCCTTATAAGCCAGAAGTTTTATGTTGGATTGTGACATATCATATCATACATTTATAAGACTTGGGAACATTTAACACATTTAACATGATTACCCATTTTCCATTGTTAGAAAATTCTAGAGGTTCAAACCAAGTGTCAAGAAGTTCAAACCAGAACTCAGTTTTCCATCAGTGCTGGAATGAAAATGTTAACATAGAAATCTATCAGCTTTGAAACATTTGCTGTCCATTCAATGTCTTTTACTATTCTAATCACAATGCAGTCTACTCTTGTCCACACAATTAAGTCGCAGCATGTTTTGTTACATATGTGTAGCTGGCCTTGAATTTGATGATAGTATGGGTGACTGGTTTTCAGGCACAGGGTATCTTGTTTAAGATCTAAAAAAAAAAAATCAAAAAAACACTTTAGTTGTGTTATACCAGTTCATATCCCCTCCTTTTTCAATATCTTCATACCATATTGAACAGTTGCACTTGTAAATAAATACATGTATTGAAATCATTTACTCACCAAGATTTTTAATTTCAAAGTACTGGACAAAACAGATTTTTAATGTTATTTACCTATGAAAAATCCTTCAAATTTTGTGCCCCATCTGCTACTGTTGAAGACGATGCTGTATATGGACACTTCACCTCTACAATATCAGGAATGGCGTCTTTGGCTTCTGGAGTTTGATAAAATACACTGCATGTTGGTGGTCGAACAACTAAGCCATCAGGTGAAGCTCCTAACACTCTGGATTCATGCAACCATATCCCTTTCAGAAAAAATTATACTACTACTGAATGCAAACAAACCATAATACAATTGATTCTGTAATGCAAACAAAGTCTAGGTAGAGCTTTTATAATCCTTCCACTTCAAATAGATTTCAAGCAAATTTTCTGGAATATGTTGGTAATTGAATATTTTTTTTTACAATTAGACCAGTAATTGATTTCTGTTTGTCACCAGGATAAGTCCTGTTATTTGTTTTGACACATTGAATGTTAACATGTCAGAGGTTAAAGGAATTTTATTTTGTGCTGTATACCTGACTGCTCTACAGCTGCATCAAAGTCCTTTTCAAACTTTCTCAAAGCATCATCTTCATGAGTGATACCCAATGCAACAGCCTTGATGGACTCCAGATTGTAAGCCGACATCAGCCGTTTCTTCAGTGACAATGTCAATCTGGAGAAGAAAATATGATTTTTGGTTATTAATCTTATATTTCCTGCATCTTTATGTACAAATATCTAGTCATTACAGTCGAACCTCATTATCTCAAACTCAATGAGACCAAGAAAAATGTTGGAAATATCCATGGATTCAAGAATAATACATAAAGAGTTATCGAGAATAAAATGTCCCAGTCTTTTATAAATGGTTTGGACTTCAAAATTATTTTGACATATCCGTGGAATTTGAGATAATGGGTTTGAGATAACAAAGTTTGACTGTAATTTAAAAAGTCTATTTCGCAAAAATTTACCGCCTTTGCTTAGAACTGAGAACTGCACCAAAGTTGGAAGCTGTTATTCTGTATTTCCTTACAATCGACCACATTGGGTTGTTTCGTTGCCAATGCAGCTCTTTAAATGGATTCTTCTGACAGAGATAATGCATGTCGTAACCATACCATAGGTGTATCAGAATGAAGATACTCTGGTGATGTTAACAGGTCTTCAATGAGAGGTACAGGTGGACCAGGTTCACATGGCTCTGGTTCAAGAATCCAATTCAATGCTGAAAAATTTCATTACTTGTGTCATTCTCAAAAATAACATCCATAATATCTATATCACATATACCAAGTATTTATATAAGAGTCCAATTACATTTCATTTTAGTGAACACTGTAATAGGTTTTTGTAATGTATGCATTACATATCAAATTTACAACTCACTTGCATATATTTGTTCAAAATTGTTCCTGTATATAATTTTGCACGTGGCATTCTTAGTGTGAAAGTGCCATAGAAAAATTGGTGCAAATGTACAATTAATATTTACTAAATTATTAACAAGGTTTCATAATGACAGAGTATTTAAATAATCCATGGATTATTTTGTTTTGTTACATATGTGTAGCTGGCCTTGAATTTGATGATAGTATGGGTGACTGGTTTTCAGGCACAGGGTATCTTGTTTAAGATCTAAAAAAAAAAAATCAAAAAAACACTTTAGTTGTGTTATACCAGTTCATATCCCCTCCTTTTTCAATATCTTCATACCATATTGAACAGTTGCACTTGTAAATAAATACATGTATTGAAATCATTTACTCACCAAGATTTTTAATTTCAAAGTACTGGACAAAACAGATTTTTAATGTTATTTACCTATGAAAAATCCTTCAAATTTTGTGCCCCATCTGCTACTGTTGAAGACGATGCTGTATATGGACACTTCACCTCTACAATATCAGGAATGGCGTCTTTGGCTTCTGGAGTTTGATAAAATACACTGCATGTTGGTGGTCGAACAACTAAGCCATCAGGTGAAGCTCCTAACACTCTGGATTCATGCAACCATATCCCTTTCAGAAAAAATTATACTACTACTGAATGCAAACAAACCATAATACAATTGATTCTGTAATGCAAACAAAGTCTAGGTAGAGCTTTTATAATCCTTCCACTTCAAATAGATTTCAAGCAAATTTTCTGGAATATGTTGGTAATTGAATATTTTTTTTTACAATTAGACCAGTAATTGATTTCTGTTTGTCACCAGGATAAGTCCTGTTATTTGTTTTGACACATTGAATGTTAACATGTCAGAGGTTAAAGGAATTTTATTTTGTGCTGTATACCTGACTGCTCTACAGCTGCATCAAAGTCCTTTTCAAACTTTCTCAAAGCATCATCTTCATGAGTGATACCCAATGCAACAGCCTTGATGGACTCCAGATTGTAAGCCGACATCAGCCGTTTCTTCAGTGACAATGTCAATCTGGAGAAGAAAATATGATTTTTGGTTATTAATCTTATATTTCCTGCATCTTTATGTACAAATATCTAGTCATTACAGTCGAACCTCATTATCTCAAACTCAATGAGACCAAGAAAAATGTTGGAAATATCCATGGATTCAAGAATAATACATAAAGAGTTATCGAGAATAAAATGTCCCAGTCTTTTATAAATGGTTTGGACTTCAAAATTATTTTGACATATCCGTGGAATTTGAGATAATGGGTTTGAGATAACAAAGTTTGACTGTAATTTAAAAAGTCTATTTCGCAAAAATTTACCGCCTTTGCTTAGAACTGAGAACTGCACCAAAGTTGGAAGCTGTTATTCTGTATTTCCTTACAATCGACCACATTGGGTTGTTTCGTTGCCAATGCAGCTCTTTAAATGGATTCTTCTGACAGAGATAATGCATGTCGTAACCATACCATAGGTGTATCAGAATGAAGATACTCTGGTGATGTTAACAGGTCTTCAATGAGAGGTACAGGTGGACCAGGTTCACATGGCTCTGGTTCAAGAATCCAATTCAATGCTGAAAAATTTCATTACTTGTGTCATTCTCAAAAATAACATCCATAATATCTATATCACATATACCAAGTATTTATATAAGAGTCCAATTACATTTCATTTTAGTGAACACTGTAATAGGTTTTTGTAATGTATGCATTACATATCAAATTTACAACTCACTTGCATATATTTGTTCAAAATTGTTCCTGTATATAATTTTGCACGTGGCATTCTTAGTGTGAAAGTGCCATAGAAAAATTGGTGCAAATGTACAATTAATATTTACTAAATTATTAACAAGGTTTCATAATGACAGAGTATTTAAATAATAGAAGAATGATCTGATAATTCGCAAGAAAATGAAAAAAAAAAATTTTTTTAATGTAATTGAATATTTTTTTTTTCCTTTCAAAAAATGTATGCTCATGTACAAAAATGCTATCATATTTATAATATTGTCTTTCAAATTATTCAAAGGTTGTTATTAATATTTATTACATAGTATGTTCAAAAATTGGGCAATATACATAGCCAACTATATTATGCTCCTCATCTTTGTACATTTGTTCACAATGAAAATTAACCATCGGTCAGTAATAAAATAACAGTTTCATAATACTCGTAATATAAAAATCAAATCAAACTTAAATAACAACAACAGTAACACCAAAATCATAACTTCCTTCTTATATTTTACCAATAAACCTTCCAAGCTTTGCTAACTCTTGGTGCAAAAAACACCGGTCACTTTCATCAAAGGGTCGGTTTAAAGCACTTCAAATATGAAGTAAATTTTTTTAACGACTGATAATTTATTTTTAATGATTGATAATTTAAAAAAAAAAAACAAGAGGCCCATGGGCCACATCGCTCACCTGAGCACTGTGGCTAGGAAAAAGTAAAAATTGGTTTTTTATTGAAAAGTTTAAATCCAAAAGTAGTCCCTTGACCAATCATGGCTTTGCTTTTCTTGAGAAGGTTATTTTTAAAGAATTTTCCTATAAATTTCTATACAAAAATTTGATCATCCCTTGTGGCCCCGCCCTACCCTGGGGGTTATGATTTGAACAAACTTGAATCTACACTACCTGAGGATGCTTCCATATAAATAGGATCAATTATGGCTTTGTCATTCTTGAGAAGAAGATTTTTAAAGAATTTTCCTATATATTTCTATGTTAAACTTTGGTCAGCCATTGTGGCCCCGCCCTACCCCCAGGGGGTCATGATTTGAACAAACTTGAATCTACACTACCCGAGGATGTTCCTCCATATGTTTCATTTTTCCTGGCACAGTGGTTCTTGAGAACAAGATTTTTAATTAAAACATACCATCAAATTTTCATTAATTCCCAATTATCTCCCCTTGAATGAGGGCGAGGCCCTTTATTTGAACAAACTTGAATCCCCTTCACCCAAGGATGCTTTGTGGCAAGTTTGGTTGAAATTGGGGTTCTTGAGAAGAAGTCGAAAATATGAAAAGTTTACAGACAGACAGATGGACAGACAGCTAGATTGACGGACGCCGAACAAAATGTGATCAGAAAATAGCTAGAAATGAAACATTCCTCACCACAAAAGCCAGAAGAATATAGGGACCACCACCAGTAACATGTTTCTGGAAGAACCAAAGCCATAAGAGAAACCATGCAGAGATAAATATCAATAGTCCTGAAGCTTCAATGCAGGACCAAGTACGAGAATTGCTGCAAACACTACTCCGGAGACTTACCTATTATCCTATGATGTAACGTGCTTTGTCCACTGCAGCTGGTTCCCTCATAAGCTGGTACCGAGGACAGCACAGGATGTCCTGTCCTCAACTTCCTGTCTTGGACTGAAAAGCAATAAGTGGAAATCTTTAGTGTTGCCTAGTGACTTTGAATTAAGAAAGTTGCAAGATTGTGAAAGGGGGGTATTGATGCTGAGCATTTTAATTAAATGTATGAAATCTGTATTTCACTTAAGAAATAAGATATCATTTTTAGAGTTGCATTGGGGTATGACATGAAGTCGGTCACGTGATCAAATTCTATAACGCCCAAAGGGCGTTATAGTAAATTTGATCACGTACCGACTTCATGTCATACCCCAATGAAGCTCTAAAAATGATATTTTATTTCTTATATTTATATTTTACGTTTTCATTCATTTTGCAAACAAATATAGGCATTATTTAGACTTAGATTTTGAAATGCAATGTAACGTTCCTACGACGTTATGTGACATCACAGTCGGAACTTTCCAAATTGCACGTGCAGTTTGCTTTCCATACACAAGAAAGTCTGATCATGTGACCGACTGCATGTCATTGAAAATTGAATGTCATTTTTTTAGTATTGTCATATAAGGAAAGACATTGGCAAATGTAAATATAGTTCAATGCATTCATGTATTTTATGAATTGTCTTACATGTAATAATTGTTGCTATGTATTATTAAGCACTAAATCTATTCAACTGCATGTGTAAATGGGGAAAATGTGGATATGTAAATGATGTATAATTGCAATGTGTAAAATGTGACATTTTCTTATATGAGGGAGTCTGTTCATGTAATTTTTTTTTTATTAATCATTTTATTTATCTTGATAAAATTATTTCAATTAACAATATTGTTTTTCTTACCTGTCTGATGAACTCAACAAAGGTTACGGAGGTGAATGGTAGAAATGTGGGTATTACGGGTGTCAAAAGTCTCCGTTGATGACCAGACAGCATGCCGCACTGTAAAATCACCATTTTGGATCTTTAAAAGGGAATTCAGGCTACTCCTGAAATCAAAGAAATTGTCATAAAAATGAGTAACCTGATTTTTCTTAAGGTCTCACGCAAGGAAATAATTTCACTATATGTTACTACATAGCTTTAATTAAATAAATTAATTAACTAGACTCTCAGCAGATAATTCATGAATGAGAAAAAAGATTACTGCTTAGACAAAAATTTGAGATCAGAAAAAATATACCCCTTATGCGGCTTTTAAGAAAGAAAATTGAGAGTAAACATACCTATACCCCGAAATACACATGGGCAAACAGCCAACACACCATCGAGGAAGTTAGTCATCGATCATGCGTACCTAAAAAAAAGAGTTCCCTTTGATTCAGTGGCACAATTCTGCTAATATGATATTCCTAGACTAGTGCATGAGTTCAAAATTAAAACTGTAGACCTACATAAAGTTGCTGAAAATAAAAAAAGAAAAGAAATATTATTGTCTCTATATACATAGAACTACATTAGACTGAGTTCATTTTGATTGGCTATCTCCTTGCATAAGACCTTTAAGGGGTAATTTTATGCTATTTACCATGTGCACTGATTGCCATAAAACATAAGGAAAAATACCAGCCTTACAATTCACTTGACCTTTGACATACTTTACTAAGAATACCCAGGACAATTTGGTTAAACTTAAGACTTTTGAATTTTTAGTGGCAGGTTTTGATAAAATAAGCATTTAATATACTTATGAGCTCATAAAACTGTTCTTTAAAACTGTATGATACAGAGTGTAAAAACTTTGAAACATGTTTGGAAAGTATTATCGCGCACATGTGATATGGGATAATATCACCACAGAAAGATCAAAGAAAATCACGCAGATATGCGACAATAATTTTTATCATTGTTTATTGCTTGTCAAGAATATGATATATCATTACATATATTATATATCATTACATACCGTATATACTTAAGGAATAACTGTCTTATTTTTCGAATTCATGAAGTGATCAATGGCAATGGATTGGCTTGTGTGATAATTTGCATAAACGCCGAAGGCGTTTATGCATAAAATTATCACACAAGCCAATCCATTGATCATCTTCATGAATTCGAAAAATCTGACAGTTATTCCTTATATTTACATGCTTTGATTCCGCCAATCCACAGGCTCCAAGCCTGCTTCTCTCTAGGTGTTGTCCCGCCCTGCACGTGGTTTTTTTGGAACCGCGCCAAAACATTCATGAGGAAATCAATTACATTTACAATTGGTAATTTTATCTCGGACAAAGACATTGGAAATGTAAATATTCGCCTATAAGTCGGTTTTTTGGGAGTCAATCTCTGGTCCAAAACTCTGCGTCTGACTTATAGGCGAGCTATAAAAAGAATGGTATTATATGAGGTCAGTCCATCTGAAATATAAGCTTATTAAATACAACCGACTTATAGGCGAGTATATACGGTATATTACCAATTTTTGAATTTATTATGTCAGGCTGTAAAAACAGCTTTCAAATATTAAGAAATTTTTAATACATTTACTATGAAAATAATTGGACAAATTTGTGAATGTCAATAATCAATCATGCATGACAATTAATCTTTTCCTGACAGCCAACTTCTCCTAAAAATTTGTCGTGTTATTTATTTATTGCAAAGTCGTCCCTGGACTAGTGTTACGGTCAATGGGCCAATTTCGAACCCTGCGTGGTGAGAGTTTGTCCCGAGACACAGTTAGATTATTCTAAGTAGCACCTATATAAAATCATACCGATTAATCAACATCACTACAATATGAGGACCTTAAAATAGGATAAAACATTCTCCAGCAGTTAGCCATTAAATTGTTTTTGATCATGTTGATGTCGTCAGTCAAATTAATGTTCTTGATTCCCACTTTTCACGTTATCAGGTTATGACTGACTTAATTAGTGCTTCGTGATACCAAAACAATACATTTTCAAAATATAGTATTACCTATAATTTTGACTTTAGGTTGAATTCGCCAATTTCACACTTGCAAAGTTGTGTGCACGCATGCATCAGCCTCAGGATGTCGATCGCCGTTCCGGCTACTTTCGTTATTTCCAACCAATGAAAATTGTCCTTACTTTACTGAAGTACTGTTGCATCATATTGCACGCATCACTGAATTGTAGAACACACATCACAAGATTTCGAATATACATCACAAGATTATCGAACATACATCACAAGATTTCGAATATACATCACAAGATTTCGAACATACATCACAAGATTATAGAATATACATCACAAGATTTCGAATATACATCACAAGATTTCGAACATACATCACAAGATTATAGAATATACATCACAAGATTTCGAATATACATCACAAGATTTCGAACATGCATCACAAGATTATTGAATATACATCACAAGATTTTGAACATACATCACAAGATTATAAAATATACATCACAAGTTTTTGAATATACATCACAAGATATTGAACATACATCACAAGATTTTGAATATACATCACAAGATTTTGAATATACATCACAAGATTTCGAACATACATCACAAGATTTTGAATATACATCACAAGATTTCGAACATACATCACAAGATTTCGAACATACATCACAAGATTTTGAATATACATCACAAGATTATCGAATATAGCAACGTTTGACATGCCATATGTGTGATTGTTTTTTTTTTTTTTTTTTTGTTTGTTTGTTTGCTTGTTTTCTTCTTGGAGAAGGGGGGGGGGGGTCCCAGAAAGTATTCCAGTGTTAAAAAATCTACGTACAGGGTGTTTCACAATCTATGTCACACATCAATATAGGCATAATCTGAATATTGAGCAAAATACCAAAAATACCAAAAATACCAAAACACGATAGGAAAGCATATTGATCTAAAGTTATGATATTGTATAGTATTGGGGAAATTATAATATACCATGAAGTAACTGATGATATAATCAGTGACCTCATAATTTCACCTTTTCTCAAACTGGAATACAACTTGCCGCAAAAATTTGTTGTAAACTTTAATTATAAGAACGACTTCCTGAATATTGTACAGGGTGTGATGATAAAACATATTCTGTCCAGAAATTGCTATGTAGTTTTCATATATTAAGAATAATAAGAGAATTTGAACTAAATTTTAATGTAAAGATGAAAGACAGCTAAATCCCCCCCCCCCCTAAGTGTATTTAGAAATCTTATATTTGAGTTGTTTGTCTGCATACAAGATTTCAGCATTTAAAGCCAGTTGACTTTCAGTGTCTGCAAGATTGAATGAAAGGATGGGGGAAAGAAGTGGAGATCAATTAACACATACCAGTGGTTCTGAAACGACACATTTATTTATATGCAACTTTAGATAAAAAAAAAGATATGTATCTTGAGGGTTCTAAAAAGCCAGATATAAAACAAGCAAAGTCTCAAGTATCCTGTGAAATTTACAAAACAGTAGTCAGAAATGTCTAAGCATTTAGAGTCTTGTGTTATTTAGGATGTAATGTTGGGAAACTCTTGGAGAATAACATTTTAGGATTTGTTGCCCTAGTAACTGACATTGAGAATGTTGGGTTTTTCTGACCCCTAAGATGATTTTGAACATAATTATGCTGCATGATTAAAATGATACATAAAATATATTTGTAGCTTTAGTTGTCATTTATCTATCTGTCTTTAGATGTGTGACATATATTGTGAAACACCCTGTACTTCTATACCCTGTGTGCATATACAGTGTACATGTAATATATTTTTACAGTGAAAACAGTGGAGGTGGAGTTGCGGCCATTGTTCGATTGTGCACGGTTTCTAGTCAGTTCCGACCAAAATGTAAGTTATCAGTTAAATTCAGCTGAGAATGTATGTGGTATAGGCTTAAAAACCATCAGAACATGGAAAGGTGTATTATGATTTGAAAATTCGGAGAGAAATGATGAAATATGTGAGTTAAAACTTTGTGTTTGAATTTTATGCTGGTATTAACGTTATGAACATTACTCACGACAACCTGAATGTGCGATTCAATAGACGTCCTAAGTTCTAAGATTTAAGGCATGTAAACCTAGATAGTGTATAAGAGACAAAAACATTTGTTTCCATAAAAGTTACTGTCCTTGTCATTGTGTAATCGTTGTGTAATCTTGGAAATGGGGAATCTAAAAAAAGATCTCTTCGAGACATGTCAAAATCTTTTGCTGATGCGGCAGCTCGCTCTCCTAAGAAATCAAAGGAGGGATCAATATCTGAAAACCCTACCGATACCTCACAGGAGCAACAAACCCATCTCCTATTTGTACTTCAACGCCAACATCGCTATCTGCTAATGGCTATGAAAACTTATACCCACAACTCCAACAGTTCAATCCTGGTTTTCAACAACATTATGTTTTAAATGGCCCTTTGACACTATCTCCAGAGGATATTCTAAAAATTGCCGAAGCTGTTAGAGAGGTTATCCGCGAGTCTTTTCGCGAGGAAATTTCCTCCATGATTGAAGAGAAAGTCGCCCCAATTCGTGCGGAGCTAAACCACTTACATAACGAGAACGACGAAATGCGTCGACAAATTGATGACCTTGAGCAGTACGGCAGACGACCGCTCATCCGAGTATGGGGGATTCCTGAAACAGTAGGGAAAGACACCAGTTTCAAACTCCTTGCAATTGAGGCTACCTCAATTGCCGGAATAGAGCTATCAAAAGATGATATAGTTAACTCGCACAGAGTTGGTAACCCCAAAAAACAACGAACAGGTCCACGCCGAATTATAGCTCGCTTGAAATCCGTTGTCACTAAATTTCATGTACTTAGAAACTCCAGCAAATTCGCGACAACGAGGAAACCATGCAAATTTCGGTCAATGAGAATTTGACAAAATTTCGCGATAGACTGCTCTTTCTCTGCCGACAACTATGACGTCAAAAGCGCCTCCAAAATGCCCGATCCTCCAATGGAAAAATAACTGTCAAGGACAATCGCGATAAGTACCATCACATCAGAGACGAATCAGACTTAGTCAAATTCGGACATGTAATTCAGGAGGTAGTGTAGGTGTTTTTCCCTCATTATTCCCTATTGACAACTTTCAACCCTTTCTGATATTCTCAAGTATTTCAACATGACCTTGAAATTAAATGTCAATCATAACAAAAGCTAAAATCAAATATGTTTCCTTTTTTTATTATCCAGATTATAACAACATTATCTACAATTCTCAATTCCCTATACCCTATGCATTATTTGCATCTCTTGTTTATTCAATGTATATACATTTCTGTTACCGGTACTTTGTATATGCACTCTGCAACTTGCTTAAGTTGTGAAGATACGATTTCTACTAATGTGTACCTTGACAGTTTTCCCACAACTTTAAACCTTTTCAACACAATTACATAATTTTTGTGTTCTTTTGTTGACAAAAGTGTACGGTACATGTATATTATTATTCACTTTATCTCTATGTACATATTCGCTTTCCATTTGTTTTTTTTTTCCTGTTTATTTTGTGTTTGTGTTACATGTATACTTTCTATTATTTTTTGTTAACTTTTTGAACTATGCATTATATCCAAACTTTCTTAGTCATGCAAACAAATATGTGTATTCAGTTACTGTAGTTTTTGAGTGTGTTATAAATTTAGCAGCTACCGATTGCAGCTTTTTGTTTAACAAATACTTTTGTCACAAGGTAGATAATGGATAACTCCACTGAACAATATCGTGCTGCAATCGGTCTTTTCAATTTATCTGGCAGACGTACATCAAAAACATGTTTATTGCCGGTTTTTTTTTCATGCGCACATTTTTGCAACTGATGAAAAATGTTTTTAGAATACTTGCTCACGCTTGACATCCATTGCCCTTAAATCTGTGTACATCAACTTTTATTTACAATTTTTCACATTTGTTTTATTGGCACGTGGTGATATTGAGGTCAATCCGGGCCCGATTGAAAATGTCCTTGACATTCTACACCTTAATATTCAAAGTATTAGACACAAATTAGATCACTTAAACTCTTTCGTTCATGACTTCAATATTTTATGTTTTACCGAAACCCATCTTGACCAAACAGTAAATAACGATGATCTATATTTGGATGGGTTTCGTAATATAATACGAAAAGATAGGAACTGTTTCGTGGGAGGTGTCATGATCTATTTTTCTAGTCAAATACGTGTTATTAGACACCATGATTTTAAACCCTCTGACATTGAATGTATTTGTATTGAAATTGATAACTATACCTCTAAAATCTTTTTGTGTTGTGTATATCGTCCTTAAAAATAATTTTAGTTGGTGATATCAGTGTTAAACTCTTAAAACTCCACAAACACATATAATCCATGAAATTATCTCAACACATAACCTTGTTAATAATGTCCACGAACCTACAAGAATTACGCACACATCGAGCACGCTCCTTGACCCAATTTTCACTTCAGTTGATATCCAAGTTCGTGAATCGGGTACATTAGTAATGGACTCTTCCATAAGTGACCACAGAGCTACCTATTTAACGCTTTCCTCTAACATAAATTACAATCGATCTTACAAAATAAAAGTTTGGGCCTATAAAAGAGCTGACTTTGTTAAACTAAGTTCTTTAATTGAAAACTGTGATTGGAATGAAAATATAAACGAGGCTCAGACAGTAGATATAGCAACGGAAAATTTTACATCTGAATATCTTGCGTGTGTTCGCAAATATTTACATTTCCAATGTCTTTGTCCGAGATAAAATTACCAATTGTAAATGTAATTTATTTCCTCATGAATGTTTTGGCGCGGTCCAAAAAAAAACCCACGTGCAGGGCGGGACAACACCTAGAGAGAAGCAGGCTTGGAGCCCGTGGATTGGCGGAATCAAAGCATGTAAATATAAGGAATAACTGTCAGATTTTTCGAATTTATGAAGATGATCAATGGATTGGCTTGTGTGATAATTTTATGCATAAACGTTTTCGGCGTTTATGCAAATTATCACACAAGCCAATCCACTGATCACTTCATGAATTCGAAAAATAAGACAGTTATTCCTTAAATGTGTTCCTGAAGAAACGGTAATCATTAGTCCTCGCGACAAACCGTGGTTTGATTCACTTCTAAGGAAAACAATGAGAACTACAAACCGACTTCATAAGAAAGCACAAAAAACTGAAAAAAATCCGATTTTGCTGCATACAGAAAGGTTCTAAATTCAGTCAACAATATGAAAAAAAAATGCAATAACAAATTATTACGACAATATTGATACATCTTTAGAGGATTCAAGCCAAAATAACAACAAACTTTATTGGAAGTTAATGAAAGACACATTCAACATGAAAATGTCCAACGAAATTCCATCAGTCCAAATACATAATGATAACGGCGAAAAATACTATGAATAAATTCATATTTTTCTTCCATTTTGACAATTGACGATTCAAATGAAACATTGCCAAACATGTACAGTTTGTGTAGAGAAACATTCAGTAATATTGTCAGTGAAGAACAAGAAGTAATTGATATTATATCAATTCTCAATGTGAACAAAGCCATAGGTCCTGACTGTATTAGTCACAAAATGTTAAATCCACTATTTATACTCTTGCTAAACCACTTGCACTGCTGTTTAATAGGTCCCTATCAGCAAAAAAGTTTCCATTTTTTGGAAAACTTCTCATGTTATTCCTTTGTTTAAAAAAGATGACCCCTCCTTAGTTTCTAATCATAAACTTGTGCCGTTACTATCTTGTGTTAGTAAAATTATGGAGATACAATATATATACAATTATTTCCATTGTAACAATTTGTTTTATTGATATCAGGCTATTTTTTTTACCAGGTAATTCAACTGTTTATCAATTACTAGAAACGTATCATAGTATTGTTCAAAATATTGATGAAGGTAAATCATGTTGTATGGTCTTCTGCGATCTTTCAAAAGCTTTTGACAGAGTTTGACAAAAAGGACTTCTTTTTTAATTACAAACTTACGGAAAATCAGGTGACCTTCTGCAGTCGTTTTCTAGTTATTTGTGTAAAAGGTCACAAAAAGTTATGTATAAAGATCTCTTATCAACAAAACTAGATATTTTTGCAGGTGTACCCCAAGGTTCAGTTTTAGGACCCATTTTATTTCTGATATATGTCAATGATGTTGTTTTAAATATGTTATCATTGTGTAGACTTTTTTCCGATGACAATATTCGCTTCAACATTCTTCATACAACATACTTGATATTGAATATAACTTAAATCACGATTTACATATACTGGAACTTTGGTCAAATCAGCGGCTTCTAAAATTCAACCCTTCCAAAACTAAAGTTATTTTTTTCAATAGGAAACATATTTCAGCTATGCCTAAATCATTTTTTAAAGGTGACAGACTGGAGTGTGTACCTGTTCATCGTCATTTAGGTCTATTGTTATCACAAAACCTTAGCTGGACAATACTTTGATAGTATTGTAAACAATGCTCATAAGAAACTTGGGCTTTTTGAAAAAAAAAACTTTAGTTTAAAATAGGCTGGACACACCTTTCAAAATTGTATGTCACATTTATCAGACCCTCCCTCGAATACGCTTCAATTGCTTGGGATGGCTGCTCTAATAATGAGGCCGAAAAGCTTGAAAGAGTTCAATTATCTGCAGCTAGAATTGTTACAGGACTTCCAAATTTTGTGTCAAGAGAAATACTTTACTCTGAAACTGGCTGGAAAACATTGAAAGTTAGGCGCTATAATGTAAAAATGACCACGATGTACAAAGTTCATAATAGTAGTGTTCCTGAATATTTAAGTGATATTGTTCCAAACAAGCGTGAAAACATTTCAAAATATAATACCCGTAATAAAGAACAATACGCTGCCCCAAGATGCAGATTAGAATTATGTAAAAGGTCTTTTATTCCTGACGCTGTGAAACAGTGGAAATTATTATAGACTGAAACAAGGGAAGCCATCTCACTCAATGCATTTCGAAAAAAAACTTAACTTCAGAAATAAAAAATCCCCAAATCTATTTCTCATTTGGCAAACGTTATACAAATATAATCCATACTAAACTTAGACACAACTGTATGCTTAATTATGATTTACACAAAAGAAATATTATTAATAGACATGTGTTCATGTGGAAAGTATGAAGATGTTTATCATTTCTTTTTTGCCTGCAGAAATTATCTAAACTCTAGGAATGATCTTTTCAATCGCCTATTTCTACTTGACGAATTGGTCAATATGGATACAAATGTGTTATTATGTGGTGATGTAAATTTGCCTGTAGAAACAAACACATATTTTTTTCTGCTGTGCATAAATTTATTGACGAATCCTGTAGATTCCAAATTGTTATATTTCTGAACAAATATAGATCTCACTTGTATCTCTTTTGTATTTATATATTTCTATGTTTTACATATATTTTAAGGACAAATCAAAAACAAATTATATAAAACCATAACGCTACAGATCTGCAGCTAAGCAATGATTGTATTGCGAGGATTTGGACTAAATCTCTTTGAAATTCTTTGAACCTCCAAACCTGCCCTCTTAATCGAAGGACAACAATAAATAAAATATCATTATAACATTTTGTCCAGTTTTATATTTTGATCATCAATTGTGGCCGCACCCTAACCCTGGGGGTCAATATTTGAACAAACTTGAATCTTCACTTCCTGAGGATGCTCTCATATAAATATGAGCAATCACGGCTTTGCTTTTATTGAGAAGAAGTTTTTTAAAGATTTTTTTCTATATACGCTGTATTTCTAGTTTTTTCTATATGAGGAGGATATGGAGATAACAAATATTATTCAATATCAAAGTTCAAAAAACAATACAAAATAGGAGCAGAGCAAACAGACCTCCTAAACATCAGAGATGGGATCAGGTGCTATGGAGGAGGTAGCATCCCCTGCTGACTGGTAACACCCGCTGTGTGCTCCTTCTCATGATCAGGTAATAACGGAAAAATCTGTTGTCAATTCAGTGTATACATAATGGACTAACAATAAGTATGAAAAACGTCAGTCAGCATTTGACTCAATGATAAATTGTATTTGCTGACAGGGTCATTGTATCGACTTAAAACTTCCGAAATGATGACTTTAAACGAGTCTGCTGATATTATTGTTTAATCAACTTGCTTTTCAATAATTTATCTCGTTTTAAAAATTGTTCATACGTAGAACATGCTCTTGTGTATCGAATCATCAGAGATATATATACGAGTATATACTCCGTATGCAGGTGAAGAAGGTATTTTGCTGCATAAGTAAGGGAAGTTGACGATAGAAAGGTTAAAGTCAACATGTTTATCATATAGCTTGGTTGTTAGATTACCATAAGCGGCTTTTTCAATTAAAATATCCAAGTATGAAGCAGATGTGTCAGACTTCGTAGTTTCTTTTATCTCAAGCTCATTAGGATATATCGTATCGATGTAGAAAAGGAAATTACCGTTGTTTATTAACAATACGTCGTCGATATATCTAAAAGTCGAGTTGAAGGCCACAGCTAGTGTTTTCTTCTTTTCACGAATAATATTTTGCTAAAATTCTGCTTCATATGAATAGAAAAATAACTTTTTAAATAACGGAGCGCAATTGGTACCCATTGGAAATCCAATAAATTGTTGGAATAACTGGTCTTTAAAAACCACATAGATACTGTCAATCAGAAACTCAAGCATCTCTTTGATGTCAACTTCAAAGTACTTGTGACCGTTCACGGTAGCTCAGTCGGTAGAGCACTCGCTCTGTGATCGGGAGATCGTGAGTTCGTATCTCGGCCGCTACTGACCTAGTCGATAAAATTGATAGCAACTCTTTGCGTCGCGAATTATAAAACCTAAACTGATCCAAACAAGATTATTATTCCTCATTATGATTATCCTTTACAACCCGTTATCTGATTGGGTCTAAAATATTACGTGACCGGGCCATAAAACTTCATATTTCACGGTCTTGGGCACGCTTTTCATCATATTCCATCTCCTCAGAACACTAAGTGTATTTTCCCGCAATAAGTTATAGTTCGTTGAACGAAAACTCCTGAGATTAGTTGATTGATTATTATTATTGTTTTACGCCGAGTCGGCAGTATTTCAGCCATATTTCGGCGATAGAGAGATTAGTTGACGTCATAATAACCTGGTATACGTCCCAAAATTTCTGACTATTTGATCGAATTTTGATGTGACAAAGAAATTCAGTAATGAAGGGGATATTTTGAAATTTTATGTTAATTTTTAAAAACGAATTTGCTTGTTTCGGTATAATAAGCTATTCATTGCATGAATGTTCGAGAAACATGAAGATTTATTCAGCCAAGAAATATCATATTGCCCTCGGGCGATGAAAATTGACAACTGATGATGTCATATCTGTACATCATATAGTTTGGAAATTGATCATGTTGTGTAAAGAGAATTTGGCTAAGACTGTACAAATGTACATGTACATGTACAAAGATACGCAAAATGGAGTTAAAAAGCAAATATCTTTAGTATCGTGTGAAATTCATTTGGGTTTAAGGTAAATAAAAAATTTCTTTTTTTTATCGATTATTCTCATTTTCGAAGACAGTCAGCTATATACGTATCCTGGTCGGCCTGTCCTCTGTAATTCGTGAAAAAAAAATTCAACTGAATAAAAATAAACTAGATATTTCAAAATATAAGAATTGTAGAGATGGAATGTTCGCCCTCTTAAATAATTGCAAAGTGCTGCTAGAATCTCTAGTTAAGCATTGTTTTATGAGGTATTTCAGTTCATATGTACAAAATTAAAAAAAAAACCTGTAAAGTTTCATGAAAATTTGTGAAATAAGTAATACTATTTTACTGAGAGGACAGTGGGATTCTAGCAGCACTTTTTTTTTTGTTTTTCGACTGTATTATTTGCTCAAAGAAATATTATACTGTGGGGTATTGTTGTTCTGTTAGCTTTTTCATTAAGGAACATTTCGCTATTAATAGAAGTCATGCGATGTCGTTCCTTTGTATTAAACACTCATTTAAGAAATAAACAACGATGTTAAAAAGTTCTCGTGGAATGAACTTTTAGTTGGACACATGATCAAATCCTGCTTCTCAGAAGATTTTGTCACGTACCAACTAAAAGTTCATTTCCCAGTGAACTTGTTAACATTGTTGTTTATTACTAATATTTACATTTGAGACGAATACGTTCCAAATAAAACTGCATTTATTACACGAACGGACCGCCGTATCGCTATAGTGTATGTTGTGACGTGCAATGATCTATTCCCAGTAGGTTCCTAGAAGTTGTTTGGTTTGAAAGTATGTGTTGATTCAACATTTGAATATTTAAAATGATGTTCTGTAGTCCAGTTCAGTAATTCTACGTTTATAATCTAAGAACAATGATCTCTACTGAAAATGATCTTACTATTTTGAGTTTTTAAGATATTTGAATTAAAAAGCGGTGATATTCCCTGTTACAGTTAACATCATAGGGGCTTGTCTTCCGGATTGTTAAATGTAAAATAAAGAACGAGTGCACTTATGGGCCCCGGTAAAATGTGAAAAAAATAAAGAATCAATTTAAGCAAAATTTTTCATCTCTAATCATTAATTGATATCTAAACCATACGATTCAACAAATTTTACCACTGAAATCTACGAATATACAAAGAACAAAACTATACAATGTGGTTGGGGTCAGCTGACATTTGTGATTTTCTATAGTAAATCGAGAACGGTCATTCATTTGCTTTTGTTAACTACGAGCCTAACGTTGTGCAAATTTTTGCGAATGACACAAGTCGCATGATACATTAAAAAAACCTGTGTGAAGGTATAAAATTTGCACATTATTAGGCTCGTACTTAAAATATTAAAAATGTTTAAAAGGTACAATGTTTTTCGTATAGCAAGTGAGAGTATTTACCTGTATGACCCATGTTGAACCCACGTGTGGAATGAATTATTCAAAATACTGAGAGTCACGTGAGTTCTACCCAGGTAAACATTCCTCAAAAGTGCTCACTATAAACAGGTAAAACATAGACAAGTTTTGTTTCAGTAAGTCATTGTCTTGCCGTTTAGAGATATTTGTATGTATTTGTTTTTTTAGAACACGGGAGGATTAGGAGAGCTTAGTGTTTTTCATAGCAAGACAATGAAACAGGTATTGAAAGCCACCTATAACACTCCTTTTTAATTTCAAATTCAATTAAACTCTTATTGTAATTTTTCAAATGCAAGAGTACCAATTTAGGTTAATCATTTTAGCTACAGGCAACTACGCAACTTCATTCAATATTTTTATAAACAGGTTTTGCGCAAGAAGTATCATTCCGCAAACGCGCCCGACTATGATCCACCATCAGATTGTTCAAGTAACGATTTAAGGTCATTGGCAACGGAGGGTTTCCGGAGAAAAAAAGGTTTATACCCAGGTTTTTGCATTTATAAAAATAGTCATTGAGAGTGATCTCCCGTATGGAATTCTCTAGGCGGTGAAAACCAATAAAGCGTGTGTTACAGATTGAGAGGTAAACAAAAGCACGTGTGTGTGTTTTATCTGATATATTCAACTCTACAATAATAAAAGAATAGCAGAGATGGGTTTGTTTACATTGTGTTGAGGGGGCAGACAGTCAACAGGTCGTCATTTAGAATAAGTACATAACTGTATGCTGGGAAGTGCAAAGAAGTGACATAATTATGCTGAAAGTGGTGATAGCTAGGTACATGTAGGCCAGATGAGAACGATTCTATAGGTCTTGTGAAGGAGGCATCATTAAAAGTTAATAATAAATTCTTGCAAAAATGTTTAATGACAGTTCCTTTCAAATAAAGTAAATTATAGTATAGAAACAAACAACAAGTCTCTTGGTCATTGTGAATAATAATTAGATGTTAAGGGAAGTAACTCAAAATCAAAGAACAGTGCTGGTATTTCTTTGTTTTGTTTCTATAATTGCAATTTGAGCCCAAATATATGTTTTTCACCAGAAATAAAGACTCAACAATGTATTTTATGTGTAAACTTTATGAAATAAATGCATTTTAGAAAAATCTTATGGTTAAAAATAACATAGGACCATTTTATCAACGTTTTACATAGGAAATGCATTGAGAATTGTAAAAACATTGATTTGTCAAAATCTTTAAAGAAAAGCTGGCTTGATGGGTAAAAAGGACCAGAATTGAACATGTATGGTACCATTAAACCTGTTCAAAAGTTCTTGAAAAATTCTATACAAAATCCAGAAACGTTGCCAATGTCCTTAAATATCTATTCCCTAGATTTACATATTAAACAAAAACTAAAAGAAGGTTCGGTACGACTTTTCCGGATTTATAGGGTATCCATAGGCATTTAAAAATATTCAATTGATTCAAATCCATGCTGATTTAAGTGGTACTTAACATGCTTTTTAATTAGAAATATCCCCTAGTATCTAACTATTACCAATAGCAAACGATTTGTAATACATGTATATTCTAAAGTAAAAAGGCACATAAAAAGGGCCCAATAAGTAATGTTTAAGTGCACTTGTCCTTTTAAACATTTTGAATCTTCTTTAAATACACTTAGAAGTTGTTAAAATAAAGATCCTGACACTCTCAGTCAAGAAAAACCACATTTAAAAAAAACGTACCACACCTATATACATAAACTCTATAAGGGACGCAAGCTCCCATCTTGGAAAAAATACCCACGCCCACTGGACTCTTAACCATTAATTTATTTCGGTATCATGGCTTTGTCCCTTACAGTGATGATTTTCATAGATGTTGATGCGGTTTTCAGTCGTGAACACGCGTTTAATGGGATACAATTTCTTCGATTTGAGCCCATCTCCCTGACAAAGCCATGATACCGAAATCAATTAATGGTTTAGAGTCCAGAAATAGGCCCTGAAGTGGGCTTGGGTATTTTTTTCCTAAATGGGAGCTTGCGTACCTTATAGAGTTTATGCATATAGGTGTGGTACCGTTTTTTTAAACATGGTTTTTCTTGCCTGAAGGGGCCAGGATCTTTGTTTTAACAACTTTTAAGTGTATTTGAAGAAGATTCAAAATTTCAAAAATTTATTTTACATATTCAATTTTTTAACGTAGTTTTTCTTGCCTGAAAGTGTCAGGATTTTTATTCTAACAACTTTTAAGTATATTCAAAGAAGATTCAAAATTTTAAAAATTTATTTTACATTTAACAATGGGAAAGACAATCCCTTATGGTTAACATAACTTCAAAGGAATTTCCGGTTAAAAAGGTAAGTTCGATTTTTGTTTTAAATTTCTACATAATTTACATGCTCACAATGACAAAAAATTCAGTAGTTGAATAAAAGGTGGAGGTTAACGTTTCTCCAAGTCACACTACAAAGCGATTTGCGTCTGTATTACTTCCTTTGTTCAATTGTTGTATATTGGCGAATACAATTGTTAGGTGAATTCCCTGGCAAAAACACGTGATCACGAGTATAGCTATGTATAGAAAGTTTATTCCATTTAAATGCTTTAAAGATGCTGTTCGTTTTCCTTTCCCTTGAAGCGCTGGTGTTCTAAACCAGGAAAAAACCCACAGTTGTTCATAAAAACATTTTTATCATGTTTCACTCCATTCACACGATCATAGATTGACCCAAAACACGTGTTCGAAGTAGACTGTAAACATGTATTCGGCGTAAACGTTGCTATTAATTCAACGATTGGTCATATGTTCGTCGTAAGGTCCTCTCTGCGCAAAAACCATATAAGACAAACAAAGGTTTGTCTGTTTAGATGATATCACACCTATTTTTTTGCTAGAGAGAGAGAGAGAGAGAGAGAGAGAGAGAGAGAGAGAGAGAGAGAGAGAGAGAGAGAGAGAAGTGTTTATCAACGTGGGATAAACAACAAGAAATGATATTTTGCATTTTTTTCTTATTTGCTATAATCCAGTTATACAAAAAAAAAATAAAAGAAATTTGAGAGATTTGTACTTGTCATGTATATACATTATCCGCAGTTCTTAAGTTCGCTCCATGGTCTGAAAAAACTGGAATGGACGACCAACCATATTATTTTCAGACCAGCGAGCGACAAATCTGAAGCTAAATGAATGTAGTTTTTCTACAAATGTAGCTTTTCTGAAGCTGATGTAGTTCCGCTCTTCTGTTTTAATTTTGTTAAATAGATTGTACACAAGTAGCTCTGTTATATAACAGTTTATTACACATAACAAACGAACTTAACTACTAAAATAAAAAAAAATGGAAATCGATGAATATGCCGAAAAAATTAAATTGAAACTGAAAAAAAAATTTAACATATCAATCGTGAATTCAATCATTTTTACAAAAAAAGAGGGGGAGGGGACACACTCAGAAAAGAAGATGCTGAATCGGAAATGTTTTTGATAAGTAAGAATTATATTAAGTCGCCAAACCTGATTTTTTGAAAAACAATTGTAGAAAACATGTATTCATATATGGCATTCTGTTTTATTTCTTTTGTGTGTGTGTGTGTGTGTATGTGTGCGTCCGGGAGGGAGGGTTTTTAACCAATGAATATGCTTTTAGAACTCAGGAGAAAACTTACTTCCAGAAACGCCCCCCTCCCTTCTACATTCGCACATAAATACATTGAACATTTGAAATAGGAACTTTATGTATTGCTTATATTACAAAAAACAAAAAAAAAAAAAAAAAAAAAAAAAAAAAAAAAAAAAAAAAAACAAAAAAAAAAAAAAAACGAAATGCCTAAGATGGAATTCACGACATCTTAACTTAGGATATGCCTTGAATGCTTCCGTCTTACACCCTAAGACGTATCCTAAGATATTCCTAAGATATATTTTAGCAAGTATTCTAGACACGTCTTAGGAAATTTTCTTAAGTATGTCTGCTGGTGTCTAAAGCCTTTACTTAACAGTTCTTAAAAAAATATAAGCATATAAAGTCCGCAGACAACCTGTATTATACGTAATAACTCTTCTCATGCTCGTGTGCAAAAAATTGCCAAACGAGTTTTAATAAAAATAATTTTTTTTAATAGGAGGGGTTAGTTTGAAAGGCGTGAAAGAGGCAATGGGGATATGTTGACAGATATAAAATATCATTGCAAAAGCTGAAAAGCTTCTTGAGGTATCGCCCGGAAATGAAAGTGTTACACACAGATAGAATGTATAACATTACGACCTTGACCTTTGAACTTTAGATCTCAATATGGGTCTTTTTAGGTCACAGGGAGTTGTTATGTACACGTGAGATTTCATTGTAAATGCTCAAACGATATCCAAGATTTTGAGCGGAAATGAACCAGACAGAATTTATTGTTTTATTATCTTGGCATTTGACCTTTTCACTTCAAAGAAGGATATGGAGATAACGAACAGTATTCAATCTCAAAGTCCATCAAACAATATACAAAATAAGAGCAAAGCAAACACGGACCTCCGAAACATCAGAGGTGGGATCAGGTGCCATGGAGGAGTGAGCATCCCCTGCCGACCGGTCACACCCGCCGTGTGTTCGTTCTCATGATCAGGAAATAACGGGGAAAAAATCCGTCGTCAATTCATTGTATAAATTATGGACTAACAATTGGTATGAAAAACGTCAGTCAGCATTTGACTCAATGATAAATTGTATTTGTTGACAAGGTCATTGTATCGACCATGAAACCTACGAAATGATGACTTTAACCGAGACTGTTGATATCCTTGTTTCATCAACTTGATTGTCAATAATTTACCTCGTTGAAGAAATTGTTCATACGTAGAGCATGCTCTTGGGTATCGAATCAACTGAGATATATATACTTCGTATGCAGGTGATGAAGATATATTGCTGCATAAGTAAGGGAAGTTGACGATAGAAAAGTTAAAGTCATCACGTTTATTATATAGCTTGGTTGTTAGATTACTATTAGTGTCTTTTTCAAGTAAAATATCAATATGAAGCAGAAGTGTCGGACTTTTGTGGTATCTTTTATCTCAAGCTCACCAGGATATATCGTATCGTCGTAGGAATGGAAATTATCACTACTTATTTTATTTCCTTTTTTTTCTTGGCCATAGGGTATGTGATATTTCATTGCAAAAGCTCAAAGTGTTCTTGAGATATCGAGCAGAAACGAAAGTGTTACAGACAGACGGAAATACAGACTGGTGGATTAACAAACAGACGGACGAACAGACGGATAGACAGATTATAATTAATATCCCAAACTTTCAGTTGAAGAGGGGGACAAATACGGAATTCTACTGTATTGTGTTGCCCAGTAAGGAACATATCACCTTTAGATGAGATAGATTTTTGAGCTATGTTTTATTGAAACGATTACTATGTAGGTGATGCTATTTTTCCAATAATTTTCTGCATGTAATGTACCATATGCGAATGTTGGGATGAGAACACGATAGAGGCTGGGGCGTTCCTGGTATTTTTTACCGAATAAAAAATGAATTTCACCCCTTCTGGATTATAAGAAAATCCCTCACAGCGAGTAAAAATGCTTTTAATATAAATTTTCATCTATAAATTTTGTGAAAGCAATGCAAACAATTGAAAAAAATATTACTATAAATTTTTAAAAAAATCTATCTATGAAATGAACTCTTTGTTTACTGTTAGTTAGGCCTAAAAATATATCAAAGAACTCTTTTTGATCTAAAATAATCAGATGTAAATAATATTTGTTCACCTGATATCTCTGTCTTCCAAGAATCGTACTTTCCCACGTGTGTTTCTACGAAAGAAAAGAATATATAATACTGGAATCAATAAAAAATGTGTCAAGCAGACATTTAAAAAGTATAAGTGTAGTCTTAAGATTAATGATGAAAAAAACCAATTCATCACCCAAATTATTTTTAAACCATCAAATTAAGAGAACTTACTTTGGATAAATGTAAAAGTCTGAAAAATCAATACCTCTAATATGATGTACTATTATTTCATACGAATATATTTAAATAAATAAATATATACATATTGAATATTAAGAAAACTAAAAAAAAAACTTAAACTATTTCGTTCAGATTTTACAGTGAAATCATGCTTGCTTACGTGCATAACCATACTATGTTAATAAATAAGATACGTTTTTGTGGTAGTAAAATGATTGTCAAATCATAATTATTTGAACATGTGTTAAAATAAGATTACAGGCACTCTTGTTTAAAAATACTCCCGACACCAAAATAAGTTGAGTCTTTTTTTCTCAAATAAACAGATAACCAGCCTAAACAAAAATTAGATATGTTTACTTCGATTATTAACATTAGTAGTTTTTGGATTATTTATTATAAATTGATCTTGTTAAGAGGATACAAATCGAGTTTACGTATCAGTACATTCTTTTTATGTTTGCTATAATGGGTCTTTACGTTTACCATAACTAGCCTCCATACCCGTAACCATGCAGACAGAAATAATATTTTTCTTGTTTAATTCCAAAATCCCATTCCAGTGCGACTTGACATCAATTTGTGCACATTAATAAGGAGTAAGTGAGATTCGAACAGAATTAAATACCCCGCAATAAATACTAAATAAGCCCTTTCACATGACACCTAGGTCAATGACCTTGTGACCTTGACTGTGTCCTATATGCTAAAAATAGTTTATTTTAAACATTCACCATAACTGTTGAACCATGAGAGATAGAGACTTCCTATTTGGTGTGCATACATGCACTTCACTAATCAATGTCTTTCAAGTGACACCAGGATCAATGACCTTGTGACCTTGATTGTGACATAAATGCTAAACACATGTTTTTAACTTTGTTACCGCCGGGTGCATAGTGTTTCACAAACACATCTTGTTTTTCAAGTGGCAGCAATACCCTTCCAAACTTCGTTCTGTTAATTTAAAAAAATACAAAAGATTCGTTTTGATCTAAAATAAGCAGATGTAAATTATAGATGCTCACCTGATATTTTTGTCTTCAAATCGATGCATCTTTCCACGAAGCGATCTACGAAAAAAAAATACTGGAATCACCACTAAAATGTTTCAAGTAGACCAGCAAATTAAGAGAACTGATCACCCCCTTTTGATTTGGTGAGAATGGGGGTAGATTTCTTACGACTTAGGATTCTCTGATCAAAGATATATCAAGTAAATGTAACAGTTCCGTCCAGAAATCCATAAATTTCCGAGAAGGTGAGGGAAGGGTTTAATGAAGGAATAAAAAAAAATTAAACCGTTATGAAACAAACGAATATCATGAGCTGCCAGGCAGAAGATTATCTGGCGACCGTATGATAAAATATTTTAATTATAATAGGGACCAAAAGGCTTCCGTGCCTCCAATTCACCTACAGATCGTATATACATAAACTTATTGTCGATTTCGGAAATGATAATTAAATGAATTTTATTACTGGTGCATTTTGATTTACATTTTACTAACGTTTAAAGTAAGTGTGCATTTTATTTACTTTTGTATTTATCAGTGATTAACTGACATCTCTATCTCGAGATATAACACATCATGTTTGATATCCGACAATGAGCTTTTAATGTAAGTTGCCATTAATTAGATAGCGGTCTCCGACAGGCGAATGATGCAATTGAAATAAGGAATATGAAAACAAAGCAGCTCAAAGAATGAGTGAGCTTCCCCATGATTATTAAACAGTGTTCCATCTAAAAGGGGAAAACACATTTTATAATAAAGAGTAAGAAAGGAGAGGATGTATGGGCATCAACAGATCATTTTGTCAATTATTTCGTGAACGATGATCAAAACCTTGCAGTGGGTGGTCTCTGAGTTTACAGAATAAAGAAATAATACTGGAACATTTTACATATAATACATGTATGAAGTGTGAAATCATTTATTTGTACATGTCGTGTACCAAGATAGCAAGACATAGTTGGGCCAACGTTGGCCCAATTTTTTTTCCAACGTTGGCCCACTGTTGGTAACTTTACGTTGGCCCACGGTAATTTTGCTCATCGGCCCAACGTTGGTCCAACATGTTGGCATATTGTTGGGCCAACGTAGATATAATTGTATGACAACTAACAGCCAACCTTAATAACTGGTTGGTTAGGTTGGCCCAACGTTGGCCCTTTGTTGAAATGTGAGATGGCATATTGTTGGGCCAACGTAGTTACTAGTGTATGCCAACTAACAGCCAACCTTAACAACTGTTTGGTTAGGTTGGCCCAACGTTGGCCCTATGTTGAAATGTCGATGGCATATTGTTGGGTAAACGTAGTTTTTAGTGTATGCCAACTAACAGCCAACCTTAATAAGTTGGTTAGGTTGGCCCAATGTTGACCCTTTTTTTTTTACAATGTCAGATGGCAAATTGTTGGGCCAACGTAGTTATTACATAGAAACATTTGCAATTGGTTAAGTGATTCTTTACATAAACCTATTTTATGACTGTTTAAAATAATTAATACACAATTCAATCTGCATTCATAATCCATACATGGAGATGTTCAATGAAAACATTACTAATGATTCACTGTGATAATATTTTATATACATAAATTCAATCACAATTTACAAAATAAATTTTAAAATAGACAATAGAGGTAAATTATGAAAAATTATCAATTAAAAGTTCTTAATCAGGGCTCACTTCCTTTATTATAGTCGTTTTGTTGTATTCCCGCTCTTTTTCCGTCACTTCGTCGCATCCCGTTTTCTTCATCTTGATCTCATACTTTATACACTTCTTTATGCATGGTCTTCGATTTCATTGTTATTTACATGTACCGCCACAACATTGTTTTCCTTACAGTCTCTGACTGAATTTCTTTGTTACAATCGTGTCTGTAATAGACAATTAAGAATTAGATAGATAGAAACAACTTAAAAGATGTTATTTAACCTTAACTTACAGTGCTTGTGTGCAAAAACATGACAAGAATGAATTCCTAATCAATTTTAACAATTAACCTGAATAAATAAGAATAAATATACTTACATCGCTCCTAAATGCAGCTGTATAGCAAGTGTATAATCCACAAATTTAAATTTCACTTCTTCTTGCTTGCCCTGCATTATCTCCACCTGTGAGCAATTGAATCGGACAGCTCACTCCACAGCTTGGTCACGTGATAGCGAACGCCTAACTTTTGTTTCAATTTAATTATAAAGCTGTGTCATTTGGATTTATGTATATGTGGGCTTCATTCACATCCTTCCTGAGAACGTATTCAGTCTTCTCTAAATTCTCATGAAAAAATTAATAATTTCAAGGGTTTTATTTCAAATAAGTAATCATGCATGTGCACAATTCAAAAAATATAATAAAACACTCTTTGGTGCTGTGATCACTTAAGTTAAAACTTAAAATGTTGAATATATCAGATCTAAACAAAACGGTCATCCAATTAAAAGCATGGACATAGAATGTCAGTTCAGCAGCTAAAATTGACACCATCTTTAGTTTGCAGTATAAAAATTGGGCCAGCGTTGGCCATTTGATAAGACACTTTCTTTAAGGGTGTATAACAAATATTAGGCCAACGTTGGGTCAACATGCTACTACCAATTTGATAAGACACTTTATTAAGGATAGATAACAAACCAACGTTAGGCCATCATACTATCAACTTCATAAGAAGCATTTTTTATGGGTGTATAACAAACATCAGGCTAATGTTGGGCCAACATACTACTACCAACTTTAAAAGACACTTTCTTTAAGGATGTATTACAAACATTGGGTCAACGTTGGGCCAACATACTACTATCAACTTTAAAAGACACTTTCTTTAAGGGTGTATTACAAACACCGGCCAACATTGGGCTAAAATACTACTACCAACTTTAAAAGACACTTTCTTTAAGGGTGTATTACAAGCATCGGGCCAACGTTGGGCCAACATACTACCACCAACTTTAAAAGATACTTTCTTTAAGGGTTATTACAAACACCGGCCAACGTTGGTCCAACATACTACTACCAACTTCAAAGGACACTTTCTTTAAGGGTGTATTTCAAACATCGGGCCAACGTTGGGCCAACATACTACTACCAACTTTAAAAGACACTTTCTTAAAGAGTGTATTACAAACAGTGGGCCAACGCTGGGCCAACATAAACATGAATGGAAGTTGCTAACGTTGGACCAACGTTGGACCAACATAGGAATTTTGTCATGGTCGAGGAGGTTGGCATGGTGACATTGGTCCAACGTTGGCCCAACGTTGTTCCCCCCAACGCCAACCATACAACCTTTTGCCAATGTTGGCCCAACATAGTCTTGCTATCTGGGTATGGAAGGGAATTACCGCCAAAAGTCTATGTATCTTGCTTTTATTCTTATTCTGCCTACTTCTTTATGCTTTGTTATTATTGTAATTATATGTCACTTTATTGTTTGCATATTCGACTTCATTATAATTTACATTGACTTTTCTCCTTCTTCATTTTGCCCTTACCTCTATGTTGCTTTTTTCTTGTAAATTCATTTTACTTTCTTTAAAATTGGTACAGTTTCTCTAAATGATTATAACTATTACGAATCTTAACTCAATCACACAAACAATGAAGCATATTAAATGAAGATGAATACAAGTTGTCCGAATTTAGTGCCGCATTATGACGCTAGGTGGCAGGGGTGTTCGCTAAGAGTGTTTGTAAAATTAGGTAAGCAAACCCGGGCCGGGGTTATTCGAGTTTTTGAGTTGGCTTGCGTAGCAAGCTACTCCCTGTTGACACAGCCGTTTCAGAGCTGTAAAATTTCTCACACATTCATCAAGGGGATCCATACGCCAAACATGATAGTTCTAGCAAAAATGCTTTGGTTTCAGTGATTTTATGAACTTAAGAGGTGAAAACTGTATAAAATGTCATACTGTAACATTATTTATGCCTTCATGCTTTTAAAGAAATTTTTGATTCAATATCTGTACCCTGTACATACAATTACTGCATATGAATATATGTTCAAGCATGTTAGGTGGATATAATCCTCCCATCTGAAGTTTATTTATAATTGACATAGAATACTCCCTAACACAAACACCTTCTGCTTGCATTAGCTGTAGCTAGTTGTTGTTGAAAATCTATTTCTAGAATCCAGATTTGCTGTGGGAATCTTTAACCTGATTATTCCATAACACTGACCACTTCAGCTAATGTGCTTAAATGCATTATAGAATCCAGTCAAAATAATACGGAAGGCCTTTAGTGCCAACCTGTATATATAAAGGAAAATCAATATACACTTTATTTATGAACCGAACATGGATCAGACATGTAATATTCAATCTCTTAAGATGCAAAATAAACTGTATATATTAAGGTATGATGCCCAGATGTATGAAAAAGCTCAATTGACTCAAGCGAGTCAACTCGCAGGCCTTTCAGGCCTTTGATTTTCAATTTTCTGTCTTAATACTTTATTAATCAAACTTAAATTTTTAAAAGACTGATGTTTGTTATAAGTTCAGGTATGTACCTGATACATTTTATTCCCTCGGAAGTCTCGCTAGATGGTAAGATTTCCCCTGGAAGACTGACTACATAGTGATGCTTCCTTCGGAAGACTATACTTTGGGACTCCCCCCGGGAGTAAATATTTAAATAATATCATTTTAGTAGTGTTTTATAATTAAATCATTTTAACCATTTGTTTAAACATAGATACGAGGGCTGTTCGGAAATTATTGAGACAATTACATTTACTCCATAAAGGACGGAGATAATTTCATGAAAATTCATCCACATCTTATAAAGAACGTCTAAAACACTTAAACAAAGTTTCTCTTTCCTACAATAATTATATAAGTTTCTGTGAAGTAATAAACATGCATATGTCTATCGACCCGGAGCAGCCTCGCTACGACATTTAACGTTAAGTTAGCCGTAGATTGTTTCGCATGTGAAACGATCGGGAAGCGTTTAATACTCTTCCTTCTTTGTTATTAAATATATAACATTACAAAAATCAAACAGTCTCTTTTCTTAAACTATTCTTTAAAAATGTATGCTGTTGCTAACCCAGTCAAAAATTTTCATTTATGGGAAAGGACGACTAAGAATCATGCGGCGCTAATTTATGTAACGCGGGTTAAATACCGTAACGATATCAATGCTGTATATCAATGACTCACGGTCGTCCAGATCTTTTAATTTAACTCTTGTTTAATTAATTGCTAAAAAATGCATACCAAGGAAAAAACAAACCCTACCACATTATTTTTTCTCGTTGTTATTGTTTTAGCAGGTCGTTCAGTCTTGAAAAGAGTTCTGCATTGCGCTACACAAAATTTTAGGTATGCTGGCTGCTCCGCCCTTGACATCAAAATCCATTTTTTCGTTGTTAGCAGATTTCTCTACCACGGTTAATTTTTTTATGATCTCCGTATTTCTGATCAAAATTCTATCAAAGTTGCACAACATGAATTTGAACCAAAGTTGAAAAATTATACACTTAAACTGAATTATTTTCGCTCTCATCATTGATCCACGAAGAGTTGGAATTTTGGGGTTACATATTTCCAATGTCTGATTCCGCGACTGCTGCAGGTAACCCTACTATTGACACATTTATAAAAAATTGTAGAGAAAATATTTAATATTTGAAAAACATTTCTTGCTCTTATCAATTTTAGTGTATGTCAAACGTATATGCCAATTTTCACTGAAAGACGTTTATCAGAAAGCAAAAAATATACACAATGTCTCAATATTTTTCCAACAACCCTCGTAATCTTCACGAGTACATATGGATAATGACTCTCTCTCTCTCTCTCTCTCTCTCTCTCTCCCTTGGATACAGTCGCCAGCGTGGCACTGTGGTTACGGCGTCTGCTCTTTATATATAGAGTCACAAAGAACAGTAGTAAGGAGTCGACCAATATCATGGGTTCGAATCCCAATATAGGATGTGGAGTTCGGTCCTCCGCATGAGATCTAGACCGTATTATCCGAGGTCCCGTGTCGCAGTAGGTGCTAGCACGAAAAAAGATCCCTCACTGCTCAATGGCTATAAGTACCTCGTAGGACAAATTTGCAGCTCTCCACTGGCAAGAGGTGGCTTCTCCTTTTGAGTAAAAAATTCTCGAAAAGGAAATTATGCAATGTACAATCACACCACTAAAGTCTCAATATATATACTGACTTCAGGGTGGCCGACCTCCTATGGGGTAAGTTTCATCGGTAGAGGGGAGGTTGGCCACGAAACATTTACCTAAACGTAACTTTTTACTACTGAATAGAATTTTGACGTTTGAGCAAGTTAAGGTTTTTTATCTTCTTTTTATGCTTTTCAAGAAATTTCTGGGAATGGATTTTTGACTGGGGCAACCCCCCCCCCCCGGAAAAAAATTCTGGATCCGCGCCTGCCTACATGTACCCATAACGCTCCTCACTCCTTTGCAAAGCCCTGTCCCTAGAATCACGCGAATCAGCAGTTACTATCTGTCGTGAAGAAGTTCAGTTCAGTGGAAGGGCCAAAAAGAGAATAAATATTCAAGCTACCCGGCTGAAAACAGCTTGACAAGCGCAAAATAAACCCCAGGAAATTGTTCAAATTTGAAAATACATAGGTGTCGGTACCGGAGAAGAGGGGAGGGGGTTAGCCCCCACTTCTTTCCAAAGATAGACTAAGTATTGACATTGAACCTTCCTGCGTAGCTTTAGCAGTTTTTTTGCTTGTCAGTTTTTTTTTTGAAAGTCTAAAAAAAATTCTTATATACATAACCCCTCCCCCCCCCAATCTTTCAATTAGCTTTCGACGCCAATGAAATCCTATTTCGGGGGCGGGGTGGGTTTTGAGTTAGATTCAACTTCTTTAGAATCAAATTTAAATTTTCTTTCTACTATACGTACTACATTTACTTATTTGACACTTACTCTTACAAAAAGTGGGTCGGACTTAAAATGAACATTGTATAGTATAAAGTTATGTCCGAAAAAAGAAGCCGTTATTCCTGTGTGCCCAGAGAAAATAAATATGGAATTTCCATCATTGGATCGGGAGATTGGATCCGGCCTTCAAAAGTTCGATGTGTGTTGAAGAATCTCAAATAATCCGACCCAGGTTTTCTTACCTAGTTTTACCAACACTCGTAGCGAACACCACGCCATCTAGCGTTATAATGCCGCACTAAATTTTGACGGTTTGACAACCTCCATTCGTCTTCATTGAATATGCTTCATTGTTAGCGTGATTGAATTAACATTAATAGTAGAGATAATGCTAATAATCTATTAAAGAAAATGTTTAAGTTAAAAAGAAAGTAGAATAAATATACAAGAATAAAGCATCATAGAAGTAAAGACAAAATGAAGAATGGTAAAAGTCAAAGTGAAATTAAATGATGACGAATATGAAAACAATAAAGTGACATATAAATACTACAATAAAGCATAAAGAAGTAGGCAGAATAAGAATAAAAGCAAGATACATAGACTTTTGGCGGTAACTCCCTTCCATAGTCGTGTCTTTTTATTGACCTTTATTATACAGAAAGGTGAAGATAAAGGTCTAAATGATACTGGAGGTTTACTGGGCAGCAAAATACAAATCAAAAACTCCTTTTTTATCTTTTCTGCATATCTGAAATGACCCTTATTTAAACGCATCATTCATTTGCAAAATGTAATGAATTTTATAAAACAAGAGAGCCATAGGGCACACGTTCACCAGAGCAAATTGGTTGGGATATAAAAGCAGATATTACTTCAGTATTGAGAAGTTTACATGGGTGTTAAACTATCAGCTATCTGATATTGCTTCCATACAAGAATTGCCTTTGCTGTTCTTGAGCAAATGATTTTGTTTACCTATTTATTCATTTAACCCCCTCCTCCCTCACCTTGTGGCCCAGCCTGAAGGTGAACCCTCATTTGAACTATAACTTTGTACTACCTGATGATGCCTCTATAACAATATGATCAAACATGATTTTTCTGTTCTTGGTAAAAAATATTTTACTAATATATTTAGGCAAACCTTTTATCCTCAATTGCGGCCAATCCTACATAACCCCTAAACCCCTACTTCCAATTCATGACTTGAAAAATAACTTAAATCAACACTACGTGGGGATACTTAGATAAAGATATGACCAATCACGACTTTGTGGCTTTTAAAAGGTAGAGTTTATTAATAAAATTCTGTTGTATTCATTCATATGTAAAACTTCAATTGTCCATTTTGGCCCCGTCCTACCACTGAGGGTCATAATTTGAACAAACTTGAATCTACCGGTACACTTTATATCTGAAGAGAATGTCACAAAAGTTTCACCTTTCCTGACCCAGTGGTTCTTGAAAAGAAGATTTTCAAAGATTTTTCCTAAAATATAATTCTATGTAAATCTTTGATTTTTAAGGCCTGGCCTTACCTCCGGGGTCATGATTTGATCAAAATTAAAATTACACTACCTGAGAATGCTTCCATGTACGTTCATTCTTACTGGCACAGTGGTTTTGGAGTAGATTTTCTTATTCCTTATTAAACCGGTGATCGGCCATCGTGGCCCCGCCCTACCACCGGGGGTCTTGATTTGAACAAATTGAATCTATAATACCTGAGGATGCTTCCACATGAGTTTCAGCTTTCCTTGCCCAATGGTTCTTTAGAGGAAGATTTTCTAAAGATACCATTATTTTTCTTTATTTATTCATGAATATCTCCCCTTTAATGGGGGTTTGGTCTCTCATTTGAACAGACTTAAACCCAATTCACAAAGGATAACTTGTGGCAAGAGTGGTTGAAATTGACTCAGTGGTTCTTTAGCAGAAGATGAATATGTGAAAAGTTTACGACAACAACGACAACAACAACGACAACGATAGACAACGAACAAATTTTGATTTTGATTTGTTAAGATATACATGTACAAAGCGTGTGATGTAATGAGTTTTGTAAAAGTAATTTCTTCGGTACCTTTATCCTTAGTACCAGTAACTGAACGCGGCAGCTTAGCTGGGGAAGTAGATTCTATTTCTCTGTCTTCCCCTCCGTTATCTTGCGTATTGTTTTCAGTTTCTTTCTGCATACTGTTCCCAATTTGCTTTTGTGTTGTGTTGTCAGGATGATCTTGCGTATTTTTGTCACTTTGCTCACCTGTCTTGTTTGCAATCTTTTCTTGAGGATTTTGATCAATCTGCTCAGTTGTATTAACTATCTCTTTGAAATGTAGAGAAATTCAACATCATATGAAATGTATATTTCAAGGTAAATCAAATTAATTTGAAAAGAAAATAATGTCAGCAATATTGTCACAAAATAAATCACCTTGGGTTTCTGTCGTCTCTCCTGGTAACAACGTCTCATGTTCAACTTCAAAAAGAAGAGAAGAAATGTAAAAAGCTCACAAAATGTCTTAAAGATTACAGCAAGGAGGCTCGTCCTAATTTATACGGGGAATATTTACTATGACGTCACACATAATATAAGGTCTTCAAAATTCCACTAATGATTTTATTTGCTTCTTTGATCATGAACTGCTAGATAGCTGTAGACTACTTAAAGTATCCGATGCATACTGGCCTCGGATTGAATGGAATTGAATGCATAATAGATATGTATATAGACTTCAATGCAATTTTTAATAATTAATTTCTGCTTAGGTAATTAAATTTTTGAAAATTTCTCTTGGTAAATACCTTTCTACTCTAAAATAATATCAAGATATTTCACTAACAATTAATATTTAAGGTCAGGAAATTTGGTAATAATATGGGTCGGATACCTTTAAAAACTCACTATTTCATGCAGTTTTGTCGTTTGTTAAATCCCACACAACAACATATTAACAATTCATCGATATCTCTTGTCAATGTGACGTCAACTCGCAAAAACGACGCAGTTTGGTTACAGTGGGAGGCTGATCAAGTCACATTTTGTACAATGAAAAATGTCTTTTGTTTTTAAAATTATTATTTGCAGTTATATAAAAAGTGGTAAGTTAGAAGCAATATTTTATTGATATAATGTCACTATATTCTTCACACAACTGATACGGTCGTGTGTTTGTAGGGAGATTCATTGAAAAAGTAATAGAAGGATCCTGATAAATCGATTTATTACAAGGGCAATCCTCAATGTATCATGCCAAATTTTTATACAAAAACTCAAAAAGCATTAAGATATTTGAAAAGTTCTGCGAACCTCAAGACATCTTGCAAATAAATTGATTAAATAGTCATATCTAATTTAGTTGACCCGAAAAATATTCAACCTGTTGTTCAACAAATATAATTTTAGCAATTAAATAAGGTAATCTAAAATTTTAGCAATTAAATAAGGTAATCTATATAGGTTTGCAACACTTTTCACAAACTTTATGGTGTTTAAAAAATAATTATAGTATAAACTGAGATTTTTAACTTGGTTATGGCCTTGTAGTATTGAAATTTATACAAATTCAGCAGCACCTCTAACCTATTGCTACAACCCTCTCACTCAAATATCACGTGACAAGTCTGAACAAAAAATCTAATTGTCCTCAACATGTAGATTTGAGCCACATTTTATTTTTTTTTTTTAAATATCAGTTAATTCCCAAAAGGAATCGTCAAACCTTATAAAAAATACACTTTTTATCCTTAAAAATTTCAGATATTTCCATTTGTAATCTTATAACTGTACTGCGTGGCAAAATCATTAAATTGACAAGCCTTACCTTAACTCTAAAAAGTAGTAATGCAATACCCAAATTTATTTTTAAAAAAATACACAGAACAATCCAAATACCGGACGGTTATTTTTTATGTATGTTGTGTATGTCAACATCACAACTTGAAATTATCCACCATGTTTATTGAAATTGGTCGATCTTACTATGTGACAGCCAATAAGATTAGGGAGAGGTTCTCAATATGGATAATTTGTACCTGATTTCAAGTAAAATATATGTCACAGTTTAGGAAAAAATCATACATGCATGGAATAGTTTTATTTATTGATATCTTACCATCAGTATCATTGGTACTGCATGCTTTTCTTTTTAATTTCAGTGATAATGTAAATGTATAGTGAATAATCATTGACTCTCACCTCTGCGTCTATTGATCTTCTTTCCTTCATAGATATTTTTACCACCTTCTGTAAGCTCATTCTCTTTCTGATCTGGTTTAAAAAAAGTTTCTGAAATAGCACACTCTCTTTTTTCTGCAGATTCGATACCAATACCAGTCTTTATGAAGCCAGGCCTTTCTTCTACTTCCGTACTTTTATATGTCTCTTCGGCAATGAGAACTATCTCCTCTGGTTCTGTATTGATACAAATCTCAGAATTAACTTTGTCTATCTCATTTGATTTAATGTTGACAAGAGTATTTGTAAAACCTTTTTCATTTTTCACAGTTTCATTTAGAATACTAGTACCAGGTACATTAACTTTATCTATTTTTTCCCAGATTTCAGTTTTGATTAGAGTTTCTTCTAAATCCACTGTATCTAAAAAAAAATAATATTTTTATTGATTTAAAGAAAGAACACGTGCGATTCCCGATATGCAAAAGTATCCCACGTTTCCCAATATCATTGATGTCCCTGGTTTAGTATACTAACTAGACACCAATTGCTGATAATTTTTGGTTTCGTTGTGAAATAAAATTGTAAATTCACATTTTAAAGATATAGACCAATAGTAGATTTAATTCATATAATGCCTCTCAGTGTGAATTTCAATAGTCACTGACGTCAAATTCAAAGACAGCTGCATGAGATTTACATGCATATTTGTCCTAGCTTCTGACCCACCGGTATATCGATGTGCCTTATTAACTTTCAGGTAGAATTATCAAGAAAATAACTCCATTACATGTAACTATCAAAGAGTTATCACACATAAATGATGTAGAAATTACAATGTTCTATCATTATGTCTATAAATTAAAAAAAATGTGCAATGTCGACTGTATGCACTTTACTTTCCAGTATCATTAAAAATTAAGCCGTCAATTTTTATATTGTTTTGTTTAAATCTCACATTTGATTCTAAAATTAAATGTTAGATTTTTTTTATAAAATCATTACCATCAGTAAGTTCTTTGCAGTGCAATTATATTTTAAACCATAAATTTCATATTGTTTTGTTTACATGTAATTTTAACATTAAAATCAGATGTTAGTTAAATTCATTAGCATCAGTAAGTTCTGTGTGGTGTGACAGCAACGAACTTTTACAATCTGTTTCTGTTGTTATATCTTCCTTTTTGTATTGTATGTTGATCTCATCAACTGATTATAATGTGTTAAGAAAATAAATTACTTGTTTACTTTGATATTATTTGATATAAGATTAAGGTAAGCCGCATATTTGAACTTAAATATTATTCCTCATGAGAGTACAAAACTAATTGTTAAGACGTTACAATGAAACTTACCATACAGCTTTAATATCGTTACTTTTCAATTATATTTTTTATTAGATTCAGTATAATTAAATAAATAAGAATTTATATCGTTACAAAGAATAAAAATTCTCAAATCGGAAAACATTATAGCTTTCAAGCGCTTTAAGTAATGCCTAGATCACATTTAAGCCGATGGTCGGGCGACCAAATTTTTCAAGTCTTGTCGGCTGAAAGAACATGATCGGCCGACAGAGTATCGGGCGACAAGGAGCAGACACATTGTTTCTAAGAACACCGGTGGCCTCGACAAATAACCCCCCCAAAAATTCTTTAGAAATCAGAAATATTTTTTTCATATATCTATATTCAGATAGGTGACTCGAGTAATGTTCGCAAGGCAAAGTGGCGGATTCTTATAAAATATTGTGACTCAATGTTGAAAACGTTTGAAACATTTTGTATAGAACTGCATAAAAACGACAAATGATGCACATCTAAGCAGCAAAGAATACTTAAGATTTCTTTATATCTTACGCATTAACCATTTATGTTATATCCGTAAAAAAAAGAACCCAAAGAACCAATTTTTGCTTCAAAACCTGTCAGCCGTTAGTTGTTTTTGGAAATGTGACTGGGGTTTAACAGATGTTTTAAGTAAGATTGTTTGTATTTACAAGCTAAAAATTTCATGAACGTCTACATACGTGAGGGAGTTCTTCTTTTGTCTTTCTGTTTTCGTTTCCAAAGGACACCAGCCAATATCAAAATGATGAAAAACATAACAGCAACCATATTCCAAACAATAACCTCTGTAGAATCGTTGGAGTCTTGTGGAAAGGTGCCTTCAGATACGTTGTAAGATGTTGTGTTGTAAATACTTTGAATTGTCGATAACCCTAGATTAGATGCTTCTGTAGTGTCCACGGTACTGATGCTCTCTGTGCTATACAAATGAAAATGTAAGTTATGCAGTAAAAAATCGCATAACAAATGTTACAATTTAAACTCTGTTGACAAAATCACATCCGATAAATCAGCCTCTGCGCAACACGATGGATTCAAACTCACGATGAAAGAATACAATTTTGATCACTTATCTTTATAGGTATTCACATGTATATTGATAAATTATGTTTTCTTTGTAGATATACTGAATAACTTAAATAGAAACCTTTCATCATCAAATTTACAATTAAAAAATTAGAGTCAATAGGTATGAATAATACTAAATGGTTTTCCTCTGTGTGCATTGGTCATAGACCCTTACACTGACATTTCACATACGGTATGGCACAGGTAAACCGGTCCCTCACTTAGTTGAAGTCAATATGATTCTTGATGAAACTTTATTTAGACCTCATTGAAATAATATGAATCTGAATTTTATGAATGTCTTATACTGATAATACAAAATGGTTTTAACACTGTTTATTTGTCTGTGTGTCGGCCTGTTTGTTTGTCTCTTTATCCACTTAAACTTTAGCGTTGCAAATAACTTGACTTTTTGAGCTGGACTTTAGTGTTTTACCAAATAAAAAATAATACCAATATTTTACATTGGCCCTTACTTTTGAATAATTGGAGCCAGGACATTCAAGTATTTAATAAATGTGTCAAGACCTCACAGTGTGTTTAGATATTTCTTACTTTCTGACCCTCGCCTTGGAGTTTGACACACTTATAAAACCATTAACTTTCGTCAAACTTATTAACAGTTACTTAGTATCATTAGGTCTTTAATATTTCACAGTTTTAATCATTGTGACTAGTGCTTTCTCTTCATGCCAATAATTTTGATCTCTTTTTCTTGGCCTTTAAAAATTAACTTGCATCTGCAAAATGCATCTCGTAATATCAAAGCCAGTTGTTATTGAAGATGTGGATACGGAAAGTTTGGACCATAACATTTCATTCATTTTTACTGCCAGACTTTTCTGATGAACTTTTTTGGCTTTTATGCAATGCAATATAACAATTTTAGTTAAACCAACATGAATATTTCATGCCATTAGGGTATATAGATGTAATAATCTGGAAATAAGTCAATATCTGTAAGTCAAGATTCCAAGACTTGTTTACAAATTGTAGCCTTTTATTTGAATATATCACTTTCTCGTAATTATGATAATACGATGCTTATTTACATGTATTTGGTGTATTTCATGTTTTGTTTTTGTTAGGTAAGGAGGATTAGATTCTGAATAATATCACATTGAAATTACGGCTTACCAGAGATGTATCCATTATTTTCTTTTTGGTTAATTTGAAAAGTATTTGCAATGCTTACCCCTTTTGTAGAAGGGGATTTTTTTTAAAGATTATTCTTTATAGAAATTTCCCTATTTGGTAAGGAAAGTTACATTGCCTTATTTGAGTTCGCCTAGAAAATTGTTAGACTTTTTATATGATATGTGGCCGATATTTACAGTTTATCACTATTTTTACCTTCTTTCATCAGGCATTTACTTACGCATTTGGACACGAGGGTTCAGCAAAATAACATCGGTCTTGTGTATTAATGTTCTGGCAGGCGTGATCTTAAAATACAAGAAAAGCAATAGCAAGAACATAAAACATTGACACTTGTTTAAATTCAATGGGATATTTCTAATTAACTAGGGTCTCACATAAGTATATCTTGTTGCTCCTATATTCTATGTCTGGACAGCCTGATGAAAATTGAAGACATCCGGTGCGATAGAGTTGTCCTTCTGTAGTCCTCAAACAGTTGCCTTAACATGTATCGATATCGGTTATTTATCATCATTGAAATAAAATCATTATGTGGGAGGAGCAGAATGTAAGACATGGAGTATCAGTTAAGATTTAGACGTCATATAATTAGTTGATTCATTCAGGTGTACATATCTCTTTCTTCCCCTTTCTTTCTCTCATTTAATAAGGAATTTATCAGAGGTCATGTTGTAATGTCTTTAATAGTGATCTAAATCTTAATAAATATACAGTAAAATAAAAATTAATGAAAAGTTTTTAAGCTCACTTACCCCTTTCTATTATCCCCATGATGCCATTGTAACATAATTCTATGAGCCCTGCTTTGTCTATGTTAGGGACACAGATGTACTGATCGTTTCCATACTGATCCTGACCACAACCCAACCTCCTGGAGGATTCTCCGATCTCTGTTATGTTCTTGGGACATGATTCCACAACGTTTTCCATCACTGTCAAATACTATATACACATTGTTTGCTTTTTGTTAAAACGCCTCATCCGAATAGTTCTTTTGTTTGTAAAAAATAACCCATAAAAATTGCATAAAGCACTTAACTCATTTAAAACGAAAGTAATTAAATACATCCTCAGTGTAAAATTCTAAAATATAGATAGTCATTATGAATAATGCAATATACATTTACCTCATGAAGTTATCAAATTATTTATTTTTCTGCTGTCCCAAATAAAACAAGAAATGTATTTCCCCCTGTTTCTTCCATTGCGTCTTCCACGCCCGATATTAGCGAGTTAAAAAGATTTTCAGGCATGGCTACCCATGCATACAGGTATATAGCACAATTAGTGTCATGCATATATTTACTGGTACACTAAAAATAACTTTAAAAGGGGTAAAGAAAACAGTAGAAATTTGAGATGCGCTTTTAATGCAATAGATAAGGCAGATGTTGTTTACATGTCAAAATAACTACCGGTATACACATATAACTCACTGGATTCCTTTAAAAAAACGTTTTATACTGGAGCTTATCTATCTAGAACTCATATATAACACATTTTAATATTATCAATTTACAATCTTACAAATGAGTTTATTAAATTTTGGCCAGGTCAGCTGTCTTTTTTAAACCATGGTTTATTAGACTAACTATACTGTATTGTTTTAAAATTTTAGGTAACCCAAAGGCTGTCTTTGTTACATTAAATAAATTATTACTAACGTCTCTTGCCGTTTTAAAAATGGTTTTACTACAATAATCTGTTTGACTATGTTTAGACACTACAGGAGTTCTATAATGAGATTTACTTTTACATTCTTCAGCTGAATTTTACATTTCAGTGAATGGAGTAAGTCTGTGTTTAAATTTTACAAGGCAGTCATCGATTGTAAAAGTAAAACTTCACAAATATGTACACACTCAGCCGATTGACGAGATGTAGTATCCCCAACACATTGTCCGCCTCAATTCATTTCCATCTTCTCGTATTTCAGTTCTACGTTTGAATGTATTGTGTTTATTTGAACTAGAGAGTAGTGTGTTGATGTCAAGGTCACTTCACGTTTCATATTTTCTTTGATTTCCACACCTGTTTCTCTTCCATATATTTTAGAATGACTTAAAGATATATGCTAGACATCTTGTACAATTACTTATGTATAAACATATATTAGATATATTTAGCCTATTTCAGTTTACTTACATTATTAATTTCACTACAGATTAAAAAACCCTACTCAAAATAAACCATATTAACTTGTATTACCTTTTTATTTCATAGAAGCCCAAAACAACAGCATATAATGAGAATATGTTTTCAGTTTGTGATATTTCATGTTCACAAAGTCCATTCTTGCTACTGATAAGGTTTTAACTGTGTTTGGTTGAAACGGATAAGGGAGTGCAGGTATTGAATTCGAAACAGATGTCTTTGCAGAAAAACCAGGAATGCAGCTTATTAGTGAAATATTTTAATCACAAAGGTCCATATATCCTTCCAAATACCTATGCATAATTTATCCAGTCAGCATAGAATTCCTATATGACAAAATATTCTTTGAAAAAGTGACTAATCTTTCTTTTTACCTAACCTCATTAGTTTTATATGATGAAAGATACGCTGTGAAAAAGGGTATCATGTCCTGGATCCGGTTGTATCAATATTAAATGAATGATTAAAGCTTCATTAAACTGATTATTTTTAATGTGTCATTAAATTCCGTTGTATCAATGGTGCACGAATCGGTGCATTAAAGCTTAGTTAAATTCATCAACTTTAATGAAGGTAAGGGGGCTTCATTAAGTGGTCATTAAGTATGGAGACCTGCTTTATGTTTTGCCCGCTTGGCAGAAGGAGAAGAATCAGTGCCTTTTGTGAGCCTTTTTCACTGACATTACGGATGAGGAAATTCGGAAATTATATCGATACCGTTTAAAAAAGTACAGAAATTAATGGACGGTCTGTCGAACTTTCAAAACTTCACATACCTTGTCAACAAAATTATAGGTATAAAGATGCTTCTTTTAATCAAATCACAATAGAAATCCCAACTGCAATCCCAGTGAATTCAAAATAACTTCGTGTACATGTAAACACTATAAGTGACGTCATTTCTTTCGTCATAATTTATGAGGTGGTTAACTAGGTCAACAGTAAGAGAATAAACACAGCTCCTATTTTAAGGTAGGCCTATACCGGTATCAATAAAATCCTGCATATGAATAAAACATCAGAGATCGTTTTTTTAATCGAGAAGCAAGCCCCCCCCCCCCCCCCCCTTTCCCACACACAACTTTCAACTTACCATCACGAAATATTTGTACCTGTAGATTGTCATTTTTTGCATGTTAATATTTTCTTACATGTAAATTAATTTTTTAAAAAATTACTCATTTTTGGAAAATACTGCCACAAGCTATCACATGTAATAAAGAATAAAAGAAAAACCGCTTCAGAGATCGGTTGATTTTTTTATTCATTGCTAAAGTCATAAATTGGAAGTGAAAGGAAGTTGGCCACTCGGTGGATTTAAAAAAAAAACTATTTTATGAATTAGAGCTGATCTATTATAAGTATTTTGTAAACATAGGAAACGCACATAGATACGCCCCCGGAAGTATTAATGCATTGCATTGTGGGATGTTCCCCTAATGTTAATGAATCTTTAATGAATTCTTAAATATTTAATGATTCATTAAGTAATAAGACTCTAATAAAGGTTTTGTACAACACACTTTAATGACTTTAATTATTAACTAATGTATCATTAAGATTTAATGAATTATTAGGCTTAATAATTCATTAAATTTAATGAGCCGTTGATAAAACCGGGTCCTGGTACATGTATTTTCACTCAAAATGACCAGCACGTTTGTCATCTGGGTGTTTTTAAGATGGTTATGTATATTTCCATGTAGAAAAAAACCTAAAATTTTCTATTAGAATAAATTGCTATAAATTGAAAGCACAAGCTTGTGATTATGTCAGACTGTCAAATTATTCTCTTCAGTTAAATACTACCTTGAAGATTTCAAAAATATTTCATTACGGAACGAACTTTCTTAACACCCCTTATTTGCCTATGAGATATTATATAGGCCTTTCAACTAATTTTTCGTGTTGCACATATCGGTAAAAAAAAGTATTTCATAGATAGATTTATGGGTAAATGAAATTATCAAAGAAGATAATAACTTATGCATACCTTTCATTAAGTTATCAAAAAGTTTAATTATTTGAAATTGACTTGTACGACGCTGTGTTTTAGGACAAGTAACTCAGGTGTGATAAATGACCAACTAAGTGCCGATTTTTTAGTTATCATTTATAGGAATGACATATAGGCTGCTTCAGCACTGATATTGTTATGTACACAAAAGGGTTCTTTCCATTGTTTTGTACACAAAAGTGTTTACCTAAAGACGAGAATGTCTTTACTCTACCTGAAATAACAGGGTCAAGTGAATGGGGAACAGACTATATTCAATATTTTAAATCTCTTTGACAATTGTTATGATGAAGAAAATATAATGTCATGTTTTTGAGTGCGTATTTTTGCGCTTCCTATATAAATATATATATTTTTACAAGTAAATGCAACAATAAATTATCTTATTTTTGTTACGTAGCACGAAGAAGAACGACTGAGTATAAAAAAATTAAACAGGTTAGAACTGAGAAGGAGTGTAGATTTCACTTTTTATTTTCATTTTATATAAAACTCAAACAATGTTACAGTTACAAAGTTTATTATATACAAAACACATATTGGATTATGGGGACTGACAACCGACTTACAATGCGTTAACGAAATAGATCTATCTCCAGGACAATTGGAGATAGGCAAAGTATAAATGGTAACACATAAGCAGCAAACAAGTAAAAAGAATGCACGACTGTTAAAATATATATACAAATGTAGTAAACAAACATACATATAGAAAATACACACATTAACCCCCAGGAGAAAACTTGGGGATTATTGGTTAAAATATGGAAAAATTTTAAAGAATTTTTAATATTTGTACACCAAAACAGCCATACGTTAGCATGACTTGCATAAAAGAATTTCATGCGTAAGCATGATTAGATGTCATACGTCAGCATGACTAGCGAAAAGAATGACATGCGTAAGCATGATTGAATGTCATACGTCAGCATGACTAGCATAAGAATGACATGCGTAAGCATGAATGAAAGAAAGTCACGCATCAGCATGACTAGCTTAAGAAAGACATGCGTAAGCATGATTGACTGTCATACGTAAGCATGACTAGCATAAGAATGACATGCGTAAGCATGATTGAATGTCATACGTCAGCATGACTAGCATAAAAAATCAGATATAAGCGTAAGCATGATTGATTGTCATACGTCAGCATGACTTGTTTGCATTAAATACATAAAGAAGAATACTGATACATGTCATTATGATTATTGTAAATGCATTTAGCATTGTAAAATACTAGAATTGTAGTAACTAGCGTGTCTAGTAGAAAAGAAATGCATGCGTTAGCATGATTGGAAACATGTCAGCATAACTAGTATGAAATAAATGTTTAAAATTAGTAACGTTGATATTCATGCAGCAGAATGACTAACATGAAAACAATTACTTGTAAATGATTGGCATTGGTGATATACATTTAGCATGAGAAATGTAAGATTGACATAAAATATGCAAGCAGAATAACATAATAATTGTTTAAAGATTACACATTTTTACACAGAAATTGATGAATATGTACAGCAAAACTACTGCATAACAATGATACTAATAAAAATATTATTTACAAATGACAATCCCCAAAGGTAATTTCACAAGGCGTGTGGTGGGGAGGATGGTGGTGACAAATTTCCACAATGGCTACGAACGCAAAGATGGTGAAACTGAAAACGAGGCTGGGTTATAAATAAACAACAGATGAGGCCCAGATAAGGCATATCTCAATACATGTAACACAGAATACCCATTGAGATGATTTAAATACATTACCAAAATGAATATGATGACAATTACTTATTTATATAAACTAAGATTATAAAAAATAATCTTTCATTTATATAAAACTCAAACAATGTTACAGTTACAAAGTTTATTATATACAAAACACATATTGGATTATGGGGACTGACAACCGACTTACAATGCGTTAACGAAATTGATCTATCTTCAGGACAATTGGAGATAGGCAAAGTATAAATGGTAACACATAAGCAGCAAATCAGTAAAAAGAATGCACGACTGTTAAAATATATACATGTATACAAATGTAGTAAACAAACATACATATAGAAAATACACACATTAACCCCCAGGAGAAAACTTGGGGATTATTGGTTAAAATATGGAAAAATTTTAAAGAATTTTTAATATTTGTACACCAAAACAGCCAAATACAACTGTAAGCAGTTGTAGCCCCAAGTTTCCAATGTAAGTAAAAATATATAATAATTAAACGAGAAATAGAAAAACATATATACATTTAAGAACATATGCAACATGTAAATCTTAAGACACACCTTGTGAAATTACAATACATGTACTACTGAATAAAACACATTGATTTAGTAAAAGAACAAATGAAACAGACAGGTGTAGCTGTTTACCGAGTTCTACAAAACAGAAGAGGCTATTTGTTGTTGTGCATTTTGAATAACTGAAGGAGATGTGTGAATGTAAGTAGTGTAGCAATTGGAAGACCATCTACCTAATGTTTTAATTAAGTGATCTTCAATGCGTGCCTCTTGTGCGGTTGTAGCTGCTCCGATTCTGAAGGAATGACCATTATAGAGATCAGAGTTTAGGCCTAATTGAGATAAAATGACTTTAAGTGTGTCAATGAAAGTTGCTCTAGTTAGAATGGAACCTTCCTTGGTAACAAAGAAAGGCAAAGGTTGTGACTTGAAAACTTTTGATCTTAGTTTCAGGTATTTAACAACAGCATTCACTGGACAGACATCTGTTTGTGTCTTAAATAATTTAATCTGAACTCCATTTCTAAATGGATCTGTCTTTGATTTTCTTAATGTAAGTGCGACAAATGAGTCGTGACAAATAACATCTTGGATTGAAACATAATCATCATAATGAGAATCACTGAGGACAGTGAATTCCCCACAGCGTAGAAACCCAAAAAATGCGACTGTACAAGCTGCTTCAAACATATATGATGTAAACATATCAAAAATTCCTGACCTGAGTAATTGACATATTTTTGTTAAAATGGACATTGTGATAGGAAGCCTACTGCGTTTAGGAACAGCATACATGCTTTGTCTTTTCTTTACACCCGTTAAAACTGATTGCAAACAAATTAAATTTTGACCAGCATTATTTTGAAAAGGATTATATCCTTTCAATCTTAAATAAAAGTATCTGATACCACTTAAGTACAATTTGATCGTTGAATAAGCTAATCTTAAATGTTCGTCACAAAAAGCAACAAAATATATTAACAATTGTTCTGAAATTGGTGGTAAGTCACTAACAGAACCATGCAGTCCTCTCAGCAAGGTGAATTTGATGTAACAGTCCAGACCAACTTTATATTGATTGCGCGTTCTGATGGAAATGGAATGGTCCCAGAGATTTTCTACAACACTGTCCAAATCACTTCCATTAAAGGAGGACACGGTGTACACAGAAGATCTGCTTCTGGTGCCAGCTTCTTGAAACGATCCATCTGCAAACGAGATAAACTATCAGCAATATTGTTTTTCACACCAGGTACATATGTACTGTAAATAGCGAAATTATTCTGAGCTGCACACATAGTTAATCGTCTCATTAGTTTCATAATTACAGGTTCCTTTGAGCGACCTTTGGTGATAATTTGCACGGTTGCTTGATTGTCACAATTAAAAACGATTCTTTTTCCACTCCATTGTTTACCCCATAAAATACTAGCAACAACTATGGGATACAGTTCAAGAAAGGCCATAGATAATGTTTCATTGACAATGCGAGGTAGGTCGAATGGCCATCTATCACAGAACCAATGTCCTTCGAAGTAGCCACCATATCCGATTGTAGAAGAGGCATCCGTAAATAACTGAATAGAGTCTGACGTTACTTTGCACGCATCATAAAACATGGATATACCATTCCAGTTTGATAAAAATTCGAGCCACATGTATAAATCTGCCTTACACTCTTTATTCAAATGTATGTGGTAATAACCCTCTTTGACCGAGGACATAAGTTTGTAGAGGTAGGAGACAAATGACCGGCCGGGTAATATTACTCTGGTAGCAAAGTTTAAATGACCGAGTAATTGTTCTAGTTCCTTTCGTGTACAACTTTTTCTTGACAGGATGTTACTAATGCACAACGTAATCCTCTCAATTTTATCGAGAGGTAATCTGGCTTGCATGTTGATAGTGTCTAGAATAATTCCCAAATATTCTAATTCACAAGTTGGTCCTATAGTTTTTTTGGGTGACAATGGCAAATTAAGTCTGTGAAAAATTGTACACAATAATGCCATAGTTCTTTCACCACAAGACTCTGGGTTATCGACTGTTAAAAAGTCATCTAATAAGTGTAGAATATTTTGAATTCCATAATTATTTTTCGCAATCCAACAAAAAGCTGATGAAAGATTGTCAAATAATTTTGGGCTTGATCTACAACCAAATGGCAATCGCACATAGTGGTAATAATGGTTTCTCCATTTAAAGCAAAACAGGTGCCACTGGTTAGGACTAATAGGAATTTGCTTAAAAGCGTCAGTCATATCTGTTTTGCACAAAAGACTGCCTTTTCCAAATTTTTGAATAATTTGAATTGCATCGTCTATTTTAACGTATGACAAAGAACATTGTTCTTTGTTTATAAGATCATTCACACTTGGTTCTGAACTGTTATGCGGTGAAGACAAATCAAAGATTAATCGTTTTTTCCCAGAGTATTTGTGAGTTGCTATTCCTAACGGGCTGACTCTGTAAGAATTAAACGGAGGCAGTGAAAAAGGTCCTTGAACATAACCTTTGTCAAGTTCAGTTTGTAAAAGTTCATCAACTATGCTTGGGTTTTGTCGTGCAGACAAAGAATTTTTGCATTCAAAAGTTTGTAAATTGTTGTCAACAACTAATGTATCGAATCCTTGTTCTAAACTGGAACACAAGTAATTCACAAAACTTTTGTCTGGGTATGAAGAAAGTTCAAATCTAAGTCTGTCAACGTTTATACTTGTCAGTGGTTCCTTTAGTCATTTTGTTGTATTTGGTTTGGATTGACTGCTAGTAGCTTTTTGTTTAGATTCATTCATGGATTTAGGTGTTTGAGGACATGAAAATCTGGGATGTCAATTTGCTTTGCAAGCTGTACAAGTGTGAGCGTATCTACAATAAGGTTTGCTGCAACCTTTTGTGGAGTTGTAATTATTACAAATTTGTTCACCATCATGGAACAAAATTTCTCGGCCATGAATATCTTTCTGTTGACGAAACATTTTAAACCCTGAATGAGGACGAGTATTTTGTCTTTTTGCGTTTCTATGTGGGCACATACCTGAGGAGTGAATGTTAGAGCCACAAACATCACACGACTTGACAGAAGACCCAGCACAAATCAAAGTTCTTAGTTCAAAATCTCCTTTAGCCCAGTCAATTTTAATGTTATGCTGTAGAAGCATAGCTGCGCATTTACTCGAGAACATTTGATGGTACTCGTAAAATTTGTCAGGCCATACATTAGCAGTTTCTATAATGTGTGAGAGATAACCATCTAACTCATTAGACCTGTTGGGAAACGCAGAACACATTATTTTTTTGGACCTTCCAAATGCCACAATGAACTCATCTAAAGATAGACTGCGTGTAAGGCGTTCGTCATTCTCTTTAATTTTCTTCTGGGAAGGGGTTGTGTAGTTGGGGATTAATAACATGTTGAGATTCACGTCCTTACCTGCCAGAATATCAGCACGTAGTTCTGGCGAAACCATGTCTACATCAGATATATTCACGGCAGGAGTCCCAGAAGACTGTATTTCGCTTCATTGGTCTTGTTTGACTGAGTTAGTGATGTTATGGCCTGCTGACACAATTGCAAAGTACTAAGAATAACGGATTCTGACATCGCAGATGTGGTAACTGTTGATGTAGCCATTGTAGGAAACATTGAGCTGGGCGGAAGTGAAGTAAAAGACGAACTTCTACCGCCTGGAATTCCTGGTTCCGGATAGACTTCGATGTTCGAAGCGCGTGCACCCTCGGCTGTATTAGCAGAAGGAGTGGGTGCCCCTGAATGTAGCACAGAGTTACGCATGGTAGAAATATCATGGTTATTCACAGTTTGCATATCATTGGTAATGTTAGCTTGATTGCGATCACCATCTGCAGCTGCTTGCTGACCCTGAACGGATAAAACATTGTCTACATAAATCCTTTTCAGAATGCTGTGACTTAGGTTCACATTAATGTTTATTCCATTGTCTGACAGCTTTTTCTTCAATTCGGCGACCGTCCAGTTACTGGGATTGTCACTATTTGACATGGTAAAGTTTGTTTGTTTCCTTGTTTGACGAACCGTAGACATAACTTTTAGGTCAAAAGTTAAAGTTCAATAAGTCACAAAACAACACGTGAAAACATAAAATCGTTTCACAGGAAGACAGAACTGATGTCACACTAACTGAAAAATTATGCTTTAGCAATAATTCCCTTAGTAAATGTAAGGATGGTGGTTGATAAAAAATCTAACAAATTTCCACAATGGCTACGAACGCAAAGATGGTGAAACTGAAAACGAGGCTGGGTTATAAATAAACAACAGATGAGGCCCAGATAAGGCATATCTCAATACATGTAACACAGAATGAGATGATTTAAATACATTACCAAAATGAATATGATGACAATTACTTATTTATATAAACTAAGATTATAAAAAATAATCTTTCATTAAAATTTTATTTATATATAATCAAACTGTTTCCGCAACTATAAAGTAAATAAATTTAACATTAGTGCTAAATTTTAAAACGACTTGATTCTACTTACTGCAAAGAAACACTTAAAACGGACTTGCGTATCAACAGTTAGATACCTAGGACCTGCTCTAAACAAGTTTTCGCAATGATTTATCGTCCATAACACGAAACACTAGCGGCAGTTGAAAGGTCTTTATTATACACACACGAAAGAGGACAAAACGAGTCATTTGTTCACACTAAAACACTATTTTTCGATATGAGTGGGTCTTCTCTCCATTTTTTGGAAAGTTAATCCTCAAAGTTTGCATACAAACCTTCATATTTTGTTTTTCAAAATTATGGAGCAATGATCCACTGTACCTTAAAAATATAATTTTATGACATAACTTTCGTATCTTTTCGGGAAATACTTGAAGTCCCTTAAATCAATAGTCATATCACAAACATTATTTAAATGCCACAATTCTTCAGGATTTGAGTACCGTAGTGGTTAGCGTGCTAGTCTCAATAGAGATTGCAACTCTGGATTTTTATTGCCCGTGTTCGAACCCAATGGATACCACATTATTGTTTCTTATATAAAAGAATACATTTTATCGAAAAAATTTCCTCAAGACTTTTGTCCACTCAAGCAATAATTAGATTCTTTATTCTAACACCGCAGACGTTGATTTTATGTATGAGGTATAAAAATAATTTAAATAGATATAAAGATGATGATAATTAATGTCTCCAAGCCATAATCTAAAATACATGTACACTTAATTAAGATTAATTGCTATCAACATTAAATCGTGATTTTCATCATAAGCTAAAACAGACAATTTTACAGTTGCATAATCAGCCACCCCAAAAATACGCGTATCATGATTTGAATGAAATTCACGAGACAATTAAGCCATATTGTAAACACAAGCAATTATTTTAATCACCTTCTCAAGAAAATTGACAGGATTGAAAAGTGGAAAATAAGAGAGAAAAACTGCCTATTTCGTATGTAGATATCCGAATTTTATCGCTAACGAAGACACTTTTACGCATGAGTTTGCAGACACACCACTTATTTACTTGCATATGTTATATTTAAGCTTGCATGTATAAAATACCTGAAGTCATATCAAAAATATTTTGCGATTGTAATTTTTGCGGATTTTTTCTATCCGCAAAATTTCGCAAAAACTGGACAACCGCAGAAAATACCCGTTATACGGTATATCCGAAGCTACTGGGCTTTCTGCACGCTACCTTCACCCATCTCTTTTTAACTCTTTTGCAAATTACTTTAAACTTTATCATATTTTATGAGATGTAACTATGGCAGTAAATATGATATTATTTTACGCAAAATAATTTAAATAATATTTATCATTGAACAAATCTTGCAAATCACTGCGCTTAAATTATTGTGTAACCTTTTTGCACTAAAAAGTAACGTATTTGTGTTATTAAAAAAACTAAAAAAGGAAAGAAATCAAGCTTTTTACGACTTAAGTGCTGATCAGTCAAAAGTATCGAGTTCTTTAATACAATGAAAGAGAAAGTTGGGGTCAGTGATGTTAATTTTGAAATATTGGTCAAAATGTGTTATTTTCAGGCGAAAGATGATATAAATTTTATCTTGACTTATTTGACAAATCTTTTTGGCAAAGTTTGTAGAAGAAAGGTTTAAAACTTGTTCTAAGGATATAAATTAGACCTATGTTAAATATCCCAATCAATATCATAATATATAAAATTAATATTGCATCTAGTTGAGTGTAACATTGGAAATTTTCACCTCAAGAAAACCATTGTCAACCGAGGCGCAGCCGATGTTGACAATGGTTTTCGAGGGGTGAAAATTTTTAATGCTTCACTCAACTTAATGCTATATTTATTATATTATACTGAATGTTTTATACAAATACATATAACAGTGAACCGTGCGCGAATAAATTCTGCGCAGTCACTATTTTTTGGAACATCACCCGTCGTCAAGCAATGTTGACTGTTTCTACGCTGGAGGGCATAGAGAGAGAGAGAGAGAGAGAGAGGTGGGGTGAGGAAGGATGTATGTGTCAGTTCAGGCTGAAGAATCTAGAGTGGGTTTCACAGTGACAATGGCGTACATGTAATTCATTGGTCGTACTTAAAGCAACTTATAACTGTAGTTTTTTTGCATGAGGTGAAAAAAATAAGATCAGTAGAAGAAATGAGTACTCGGGGTACCTTCTTAAAATTACTTAGTGTGGTACTGTTCTGTAGAATTTTAATATTCACTGGTCTTTCTCGCAACCCTGGAAAACATATTCGAGATTTATTTTATTTTCTTTGGAAAGACTAGAATGGTAGCTAAGCTGAAAAGGTAGGGAATTCATTATTACTTTAATTATAGTTCGTCCAAAGTTACTTACTGTATGTTACGTTACTTTTTGTACATTTTCTACTGGAAAAACTGCATTTCGACAACACAACAGGAAACAACATCAATATTTTTATCTTATAAAAATGAAATAAACATGGTGCAGTATATCTTTAGTAGTATTCTAAGACTGACCATGCGTATTTATATGAAAAGTGTAAGGTAGATTAACCTTGAATCTAAACAACATTGTAATTTCTTTAACACATTGACCACTAGTTAATTTAAAGTTGAACACGACTCGTAAATAGGCATACGCCATTTTCGATATCATTATCTACGATACATCAACACTACGGTATACTCGTTACATTCGTTACACCTGACTGCTTTATTGTCGCGGATATCGTCGTGTAATGGCGACACGTGTTAGTGCTGGTTATCTTGCATTACCTTTGTTTACATTTTTTGCCGTTATATGTATCTGTGTTGTTTGTATACTGCATTGAACTGTACAACAATAATTGTAAATTTATTTGGTATCTTACTTTTCTGCAGTAGACGAAGTATTATGTAATTATTCTTGCTACTTAGTCCTGTATACTATACGTCCGTTTTCACCGATGTCGACTGATTTCACTGAACAGAGACCATGTTTTGCCTCTATATACGGGTTTGCAGAGTAGCGAGAACCGGTAACAAAAATGGCGGACCTATGCCTTTTACGAATCATGTTCAGCTTTAACTTGCATCAGATGATTTTAACTGAGCAGTTGAATGCACATTCCAATTAATTTATAGACGTGATGTGTACTCTTTCGAACTAAGCTTTACGAATCAGTACAGCTATAATGTTAAATACAGGAATTTCTAGAAATCTGTATCTAAAATAGATGTATTTACAAAGAAATTCATGGAATTATGGTCCTTCCTTTTTGAACTACATGTATTTTAAAATAAAATTAATTTTAATTACTATGCATGAATATTTGTTTTGAGATTAAAAAAAATGACTTTGAGTTTCATGATTTAATTAACGACCAGGTAGACTTGGAAATTACCTTAAAACCTTAGAAATAAGACGGATTTGATAATAATCCTTGTATATGAACATAGATGAGACAATAATAACATCTTTTTTACTCTTCTTCAAGGATGAAGAGTGGCCAATGTGAGAGGTAATACTATGGGGTTTAGAAATAAATATCACTTAAAATAATCCAATCGGTAAGAGTAATGCCGGGGGACAGATAAATACTCGACCAATTTTTGCTGACTGTACAAAAATTTACAAGGTTGTTAACTTTATTATGTTACCCAAACGGAGTTTGTGAACATATTGTTTTTACTCTGTTTCTTATTTTATTATTGTATTATAATTATTCTTTTTTCTTCTTATTTCTTCTCCGGTACTTTTTTGTGCGGAAGTGTTCTCAGACACTGTTGACCAAACTATGTTAAAACCTTTTTAGGGTTAATGGGTGTGTATTGTAGGTGTGCAGAACGAATGTCATTTTGCGCGCATACGCCTGCACGTGCGGGTGCGGGAAGTGAGTGATGTGACTGATATACTTAATATGGCCATAACTTTTACATTTTTTGATGAAATCCTCTAAAACTCTTTACATAAAGATATATTAATAGTGTTAATATCAACATACTCTCATATTAGCACGAACTCACGCGCGTGCACGTGAGCTTCGCTCTGATTGGCTGAAATAAAAATATCAATATCTCTTTTTTTTGACGAAATCCTTTGAAATTTTAAACATAGTCAAACATTAGAATACCCTGCAATATGATATACAAAAAATTTCAAGAAATCACGCACATGCACGTGTGCTGCAATCTGATTGGCTGAAACTTTAAATGGCTGCATCAACTTTGTTTTTTGACGAAATGCTTTGAAATTTAAAACATTGTTATATACTAGGATATCCAGCAATATAATGTACAAAAAAAATCAAGAAATCACACGCATGCACGTGTGCTGCAATCTGATTGGCTTAAACTTGAAATGGCTATAACTCCCTTGTTTTTCAACCAAACAGGATGGGATTTAGAACATAGATAAATATTCAGGACTCCTATAAAGAGGTATGGTCATCATGCACGTGCACGCATGTGCGTGCATTTGGAAAGAGTGAAATTAAAAATACACTTGAATGAGTGATTTTTAATATTTTTGGACTGAATGCTTTAATATGTAGTACATAAAAATATAATTATAGATAGTGTAGACAAGATGATATGGTCATAACGCGCAGGCATTCAAATGCACACGGGTGCAATGCTAAAATTTGCATATAATAAGTATCCTTCTGGGAAAACATTGCTAAAGTAAAAAATGTGCAGAATTTGTCGTATTTAATGAAGCTCAAAGGAAATATGGCACCAAAAGGGAGTTGGGGAGCGTTTGGGGAACATCTGTAACGGTTCCCGTTACAATAAGCACTAGTTTAGCTTAATAATGTTCTGCATTATTTCGTTATATTTGAAGTCAATCATTAAACATAGTAATGAAGATCAATTCATCCCATAATTAAAAACAAATCTATTTCATATCCTCATATGATATATAACTACAAGTATCCATAGTTTATCTTAGTATTTCAAGAGCACCTTGGATAAAAAAAAGCAACAATAGCGAATAAGCATCAAATATGTAATCAAAAAACCTTATAGCACAAGTTGATGAGTTGATTTTACAGACAGTTTAGAGAAAGTTACAAATTGAGTTTATCTTATTTCCTGTTTGACTTCTCATCAAAATTGAACATCAAGATACGTATCATTATTTCCATTAGCCGTTGCAACTGTTGAACATTCAGTCATTACATCATCGTATGAGGACGATGAATTACTAGTATTTTCAATACGTCCATCAATTACGTTTTCATTCACTATGATTTTGTCTGAATCCAAAAGTTCTATGTAAGAATGTCGTTGTCTGTCATTGCTGTTCACTATATCTACTTTTGAAATAACAGGTTCTAAATAATTTTCCAAATAACTACTTTCTCCCGAAGACTCCTCTTTTGATAAAGAACCCTCTTTTGGTCTGGATGAAACCTCCAACATTTCTAAACATTGATCAATTTCCTGATACTCAGACTCAGCCTTCTGATAGACATGGCGGCTGTCCTTATCCTGTTCTAACCTGCTGTATTGCTTTTTATCACTCTCACGTGGCATACTTTCAGAATCATTGGATACATTTCTTTCGGTGTCACTTTTCTTTTCTCTTCTTGATATCTTTTTTTGCGAAGATTTTGATCTCAAACGGAGTTGGAAAATGATTACAATTAATAAAATAGCTAACAGCAATCCGACACCAGATAGTAAATAATTACTGTTAAACTCCCCCGCCTTGGTAATATCAGAAGTAGATGAAGTTGTTTGAATCTTAGAAGAGTACAGATTGGTAATATCAGAAGTAGATGAAGTTGTTTGAATCTTAGAAGAGTACAGATTTGTGCTGGTAAATGTTGATACATGAGGTTTTATTGTTGGTGATATTACTGATGGGTTGCCATCCTTTATTTTAGAGACAGGTAGTCCAAATATTAAGCTTGTGGTTGTTTTATTCTCTTGATGTTCTGTTGTAATAGAAAAAGACAGAAAAAATCTCAGACGTCAATATTTTTAACAGCTTGCTATCAACACAATGGGTATATTATTTTTTTAAATATGTACACGTAGCTTATACCTGTGATTGTCTGTGTGGTTACATCTTGGCTTAACTGTGGACATCCTGTCACGTGGTCACAATCCTCGGGGGAACACCTACACTGTCCACCACAATCTTGACCAAATGTACCACGTGGACAAATTTTTTCACATGTATCCCCATAGTATCCCGGTGAACATACTGTAATCATGACTGATACATGTACAACATGTACAATGAAATGAGCTGACGTATCGGAAAAAAATACAAAATCCATTTCCAATCATTAAATAGATTTTAAAATGATTTTGCAAAATTAAACTGAAGTGGGAAAATTAGCTGGTAAAATTATTGAAAAAAATTCTAACAAACAATATGTACAACACGTGCATAAAACATGAAATGAAAGAATTTAGCTACTTTTTTAGATATTGATAGAAAAAAATCTCCAGAAAAGATAAATTTAATGCAATCAGCTATTATAATCAACATCTTACAGCTACAATTCCCTTTTTCGTCTTTGTAAAAATTAGCACAACAGAAAGTAGAATCCGTCACAGTTCTGAAAATAGATTAAAATTAATGAAACAATAGTTTTCTACTCTAAATGAATATAATCCTTTAAAAAATGACTGGAAAAAATAATGCAATTTATTTCCTGTAGAACACACTGTTACTAAAAATAAATGGAATTAAACAACACAAATTATGAAGCACTTAATTAAGATCACTAACATATAGCGTTAGGATTTTGAATTCCTTCTTGAACATGTAGTTCAAGTGAAAGTTTCAGATGCACGATATTAATTCTTACCTGTTCAAGATGCAGATCTTTGTACTTTTAATATTGGAACAAGAAAATATGAAAAATAATCCTACAATTTGCAATGTATAACAACGTAAACACATATTAATATTGCGTTTATCAATTCAAATCCAGGAAGCATTGAAAATTTACAATGACAGGAAGTCAAAATGGTGCTTATAATTATTTCACTCTACAGATTTAGCAGTGTTTTTTAATACTATAATACCAAGTGTGCACATTGACACTACAATAACTCGGCATTCTGATGGCCACATCAAACAATTTCAATATTCAAGTCTTATGGGTTTTTTTTTTGTCAAACAAGAAGGGCAGGTCAGGCAGATGCTCCCCAGAGTGCTATACTGAATACAAAGAAATACTAAAGGGAGTATGGGAGGAATTGATGGAATATGTAAAAGTATCAGGGATGAGATGAAGAATAAGAGGCGTTGTGACTATATTTTTATTTATTTTAACTTATTGGTTGTCTGCTGGGTGAACAGTTGCTCCATTATAGCGATATCCTTAGCAAAGCTCTACAGACAAAAACTATAATCTCTGCTGCAGAAGGTCAGAGAATGACTCAAGGCACTGTGAAACTCTGGAGTCTCTAAAAACAAACGAAGCTTATCTCTCATCTTATGAGGATGCAAAAAAGACCCATATATTCTGTGTTCTGAAAGTATTGAAGGTCTCGCAGTGCTTCGTCGAAGACGTTCTCCAAAACGAATTTACGACGGATCTATGTATCACCACGACACTTGTGAAGATTTGTATAGAGTTGATCATTTTTAGTCAATTGATTTAATTGTGAATGGCATTGAACATGTTGAAGATGTTTTGATCAGCCTGGATATGCCTAATATATTATGTTATTGTTGAAGGAGACAGGGGATAAAATTTTTATAAGGAATTTAAAATGGTGACAGAATTTTTTGGTACGAACATCAATGCCTAAACTTGAGAATTTCAAACACACGGATGTAATCTCTCCAAAGACATCACTCCTTCCATTCAGACATCGACTAAATTCATCAAAACACAAGGCATATTACTGTATACCGATATTTCAATTTAGAGTGAACTTCTCGATCTTGTAATGCCGGTGTAAAGACGAATAATGACCCCCTTCGAATAATGACCGGGGGTCATTTTTCGACAGCGAAAAATGACCCCCGGTCATTATTCAACGTCGAAAAATGACCCTTTTGCCCGTAGAAAAAGTGTCACTTCCTTAAAAATTTGCAGAACCCACGTGAAGAAAAATGACCCCCGTAGAAAAATGACTCCCTGTACATTAAAGCTAAAATGTTTAGGGGGCAAAAAAAATTGGATAAAGAAGCATATTGGCCAAAATGCTCACCTGAGCTTATTGGGAATAAACTGATATGTTGATCTCATAACATTATACATTTATACCTATATTTAAAGGTAAATGCAATGATTCAGAATCTAAAGGAGTAAAAGATTTATCAAGCCTTAAGGGTTAGGTAAACATTGTTTTTTGATGGTGGAAATCATCGAACTGACAGAAAAAATCATCAGTATAATATATATTATTATATCCTCCGCTCGAAAAGCGGGAGGGTATATAGTGATCGGGATGTCCGTCCGTCTGTCTGTTACGCTTTGAGGTATCCATCTCTTATCCGCAAATCCTCATATATAAAAAGATGTGTTTGTGAAACAGCTATGCTCCTGTATGGCAACATAGCAAAGATTAAACTTTTCTTAAATGCAATTTAAATATATTGTTACCCAAAGTAGGGTCTTCTCACAAGAAATACAACTGCAAATTAGGAAAAAGGTAGGTCAAACTCAAAGGTCAAAGTTGATGATTTCTTAAGAAAATGTTTAATGTAACAAGGATTACATATGTGATGTATGAATACCCTTGCCCTTACCGTTCAAAAGTTATGGCCAAGGAAAAAAAATCATAAGTACGGAAAACTCCAAGGTCAAGGTCAAAAGGTCAAGGTTTTTAGTATCCAATGAAAGGTAATGCCAAAAACTACATATTTGAAGTATAAGAGTACTTGTATCTACCGTTTGAAAGTTATGGCCAAAGTAAAAATTTGGCATTTTTTTGTAAAATGGGACAAACTCCAAGGTAAAGGTCAAAAAGTCAAATTTGGTGGTACCCAAAGTAAGGTCTTGTCACAAGGAGTATACATATTAAATATGAAAGTCATAGCTCCAATAAATGAAAAGTAATGGTAAAGGTTAAGGTTTTTGCGAACAAACAAACCGCCAGATAGAAAGACGGACATACAGACGAACACGATAAAACTATATACCCCCGAATCTTCGATTACGGGGACATAAAAAGAAATGGTTTTCAATTAACTTTTCATATTAATATACATTATAAAGAAGACGTTACAACAATGAAAATGTTTGTTCTGATTTTCATATTACATTCTCTGAAAAATATACTCAGAATTGAGTAAAAGGGTGGAGTAAAACAAGAATTAAGGTAGAACCTATGTCGGAAAAGACTTTGTCACAAGATTTTCAAACTTTTCAAAATGATAAATTAGTACTTGCTTATCAATCAGTAAAGATATCATGATATGTTTCCTTGTTTTTTAATCTAGAACAGGCTGTGAAATTTGGTATGGTATTTACTTAATGCGACTTCACATTTTCAAATATTTTAGGGGTACTTGTCATAAAGGGAATATTAAAAAATCACAAAAATACTTCTTCAAACCTCGTCGTTTATAAACTTTTTGAACTGAATAATATTAAACAATATCTTATCAAGAATAATTTCTTTTTTATTCAATTAACATAAAAGATAAGTCCACCATTAAAAAAAAGTCTAATGAACTCTATTATTTTTAGTCAATTATTTACCCTATATTTGTAAATATGTTTTAGAAGTCTTTGTAACAATGTTTTCAATCTTCAAGAACATAGCCAAATGATTACAAAAAATGATTAAAATATATACCTTTCCCCTCTAACTAATGAAAGATAGGCTATATCCTGATACTCATATTCTTGACCTTTTTGCACTTACACGGGATTTAATAATTAAATGACTGTTTGGGGTTACTTTCAGATTAAATATTTATCAGAAATTGTACTTTTACTTTAAAAAGATCATATTTAATAGAAAAATTGTAATCAAACACCAAGAATATGACTAGGTAACAAATAATTGTTAAAAGGAATGCACATCATTTCATTATAGATATCACAAAAATGTATACACGATCAAACGATCTACAATACGTACATCTTAGACACATTTCATCAATATATTACACTATATATAGCTGGCAAGTAAATATTTCTTACGATTTATGCATTCCTTCAAAATGGTTACATACCATTCAAATTATTACGAAAGTTGTATGTACATTGTAATTTCAATACACTAGATAGTCTTGGGTTTGTCAACTTCAGGTCTAGATCTAGTAAATAAAAGGTGCCTACATATTTTTCTTATTTAAGAAATATATTGCCATTAAGCATTATAAACCGAAAAATATATGAATTGAATTAAGATTATGTTGGCATGATTGAATTCTGTGAATTTCAAAATGCAGTATTTTCTACCATTTTTATTGAAGCTGTCAAGTACGGGAAAAAGTGGCATTGAATTAATTATAACGTCTTAATGGGTTAGAACAGGTTTAACACATATACCAGTTATGATGCCATACGAAGTAGGTTCTACGTTAAAAGAAATGTAATCAATACTGTGTGCTTAATCAAAAGTTTATGTCTACATGTATAGTTTTTGCATTAGAATGACTGTGTATCTTATACTAGCCCATAGCTTTACAGAGCATATTTTTAGGTTTTATACTTACCCCACCCCCTTTCGTATTTCGGAGGAAGTCGCTATTGAACAAAAGCAACAAAAAAAACACCCTACCTTTATTTTTCTATAAGAAGAAATTAAAAATAAGCTAAAAATAAACTACTTTTCTACTAATTTTTAACTGTTACTTTGCCACAATACTTTCAAGTATAACTCCACCAACATTTAAAGTATGCTTTAATCATGGCGAAGTAAATTATGATATGATAGTACTTGTGTGAAGGCTTAACTTCATTTCAATATCTTATTTAGAGCCTTTTTCAGTATTATTGAAAGATATAGAGTTTTATTTATATTTTTGCTTTTCACTTATTTTTTTTTGTTTTGATTTAACGTAATGTTCTTTTTTTTTGGGGGGGGGGGGATAAAAATTTCCTCCACTTTCATTGTCAAATAGGATTTGCCAAACTTAAAAAAACTAAAAGTTGAAATGACGGAAAATTTAATTTTTCCTATTAAAGAGTATTTAAACCTGATTTTTGCATGGTTTGATTTCTAAAAACAACTGGAATATCATTCTTTAAGCAAACATTATAAGGAGGAATATTAAAAAGAAATTTTATTTACTTAACAATTAAAGAATCTCTTTTCAAACACAATTTTAGCATTGAAAGACTACGTGAATCTCTTAATTATTTCATACGACTTTTTGTATTTTTCTGGTTACAGAAAATGTAAAAATTAGTTTCGCTGTAAAAAAGATATCAAAGATTGTATATTTTGTATCACTTTAAAGGGGGTCATTTTTCAATGGGGGTCATTATTTTATAGGACTTACATATAAAATAATGACCCCCTAAGACCCTTTTTCTACAAAAAATGATTTTTTTCTACAAAAAATGATTTTTTTCTACGGGGGGGGTGGGGGTCATTTTTTGTCGTTGAAAAATTACCCCCCGGTCATTATTCGATGGGGGTCATTATTCGTCTTTACACCGGCAACAGATGCCTCCAGGAAAAGAATGTTACATGTAAGCACACTCCGCCGTGTCAAATAGTATGACCCATGTTAGACTTGATATTCTGATGATCCTTCACGTGTATCAAGGACCGTTAGAAGTTTTGTGACAGAAGACCCCCTCACCCAATTTAAATTGTTTCCGACGCTTGTGCACTCATTTATCAACTGTACATGGGAAAGAAATCAGTAAAAAAGATATACTACCTCCACACCAAAAAACCCCACTATTACAAGAGAGAAGCATTTCAAATTAAAATAGTATAATTTTCATATATATTTGAAAACGTTTTGAAACTAGAAAATTATAAATACGGGTTTTGCGAATGTTGTAAGTGCAACAAAATGGATATTATAGGAATCTTGGCATAAGATACAGCAAATAGCAGTATGGGGGATAACTTTATGAGTGAGAAAGAAAATAGTTTTCATCTGTTCCTGATTAATTTAAGCGGGATATGTGATAGGGAGGGAGGGGGGAGACAGTGAGAGATTCCGCGATTTTTTAAGTTTTCAAAAAATGTACAAACTTCATAGAATTTTTTGTAACATTACATGTATATGTATAATGTTAAAAGTTTAACTTGTATATGCCCTCCTCCCGATATTTAAATGGTCCACTTATATGTTCTTAAGCTGAAGGGTATGCGTTACTGTGTGTCAAATATCAAAAATGCGAGTTCGTTTCTGGAACTCTGCAAATTACTGATTTTATCCAAGATTAGGAATGGTGTTGTATAGTAGCCTTTCCCCCTAGCCATCTTTCCCCCCGGAAACATAGCTATATAGTAGTTTTTTCCCCCGGGAAAATGGCTATATAGTAGATTTTCCCCCATGGAAAGATGGCTATATAGTGGGATTTCCCCTCTTTTATAGCCAGATTACCCCCAGGGAAAACCTACTATATAGAAGATTTTCCCCCTTTTTTTCATTCCGGTTAAGTTTATGGAGGACCATTCTTTGTAATAATTCGCAATACATGCGTATTTGAAAAGACATTGATTATCACCGACACGTAATTAAGTAGACTGACATTTCTTTTTGTTATGAAATCAATCCATTAAATTACGATAAGGAAATTGGTTTCACGAGTGGGACAGAACTTTTGTATTATATTTCACTTGTGAAATAATATAAAAAAAATCTTGTCCCAATAGACTCCTATCCAAATGCTGCTGGATTCTGAAAAAAAAAACCGTACATATTTTTGTGTTTTTGGATATATACATGTGTATGTATTTTTTGCATAAATATTTGGTTTACATTTCTTTAAAATCAATTATCCATATACATATGTACTGCAGTCCTAAAAACAGCCTATTTCACCTCAAAACTACATCTGATATGAACTTCTCCATGGTTGATATCTAATACGTAAAAACTTCACTATAAAAAAAATCATGAATTACTACAAAAGAAAACAAATGAAGATATGCAATTTAAAAGGTTATTTTATTAACTATTTCTTTATCTTATCTTTAAACTGGCTCAGGTAAATGGTGTTGCATTTAAATAAATACAAATTCCAAAGTTGCTTATTTATCGAAATAATTATACTTTGAAATAATTATTTGGGAACATTCGCTTTTCCTTAGTCTAGTCCACAAACCTAGGACTTCTTTTTCAAAACAATGAAAGGGCGGGGGGGGGGGGGACAGTGTGTTTACTGAAGATATATAATGTAAATACAATAAAAAAGCTAAATCTTTAAAGTTAAATCTAATAAAATTGGCACTAACTATTCCTTTCTATTTTTCACGTTTTTTTATTGAATTTAATATGGCGTCTTACAACATAAAAGTTCGGTAAGACACGCTTATAACAAAGTGCCAGGGATGAAGGATTTTGCTTTGTTATAACCGTAATTCGTTAAATATCTGTTACGATTACAATATATTTTAAAGTCATTGGGAATTAAAATCACTTTGCTGTAAGCGTCAATATTCATTATAAGCGCATTCGCTATCAGCGTGCACTATGATCTTTTGGCTGACACATGTTTATAACAAAGACAATGTCAGAAGATTTTGCTTCACATAAAAAATTAAATTTAGTTAAAAAAGGGAAAAAAAAGTTCTTTAATTAATAGCACGTGTATACATGTATTTGAAATATATAATCCATGTACGTTGTATAATTTAAGTTTTAAATATAGTATCCAAGTAGTTCCATGAATTGCCTGACAGGTATGATAAATTCTTTACGTTTATACAGTTGACAATAAACACTTTTTCGTTCATTAATGTATGCAAGTGCATAAATGTAACGTACTTCAGTCACTGTTCAAAACATCGATTTAAAGCCTAATCAGCTTTCCATAAACAATTTTCAAAAATCTAAACCAAAAACGTTAGGGGGAAACCCTACTATGGGGGAAAATCTGCTATGTAGTAGCTTTTCTCCCTAGGGGGAAAAACTACTATATAGCCAGTTTTCCGGGGGGAAAAGCTACTATGGGGGAAAAACTACTATACAACAATGGATGCATTTAAATGAATGACTGTGTGTGCATGTGATGATGCTGGGGCTATTCTTATCTCTGAATGATGGATGTCAATGAGACACAAAAAGAAAAATAACGAATGGTTTCAAATCCCTCATGCCTTTATTAAATTGTAGTCATTTATTCTATTAAAATAAATACGGTACAATGATATATACTTACTATATTTGCATAATGCTATGGAGACAGTGTATCGAAGAATCTAATTTTATCAAAGTTTAGTCACTATTTAAAATTTTCTCCTTGAACAAATACTGCGTAATATACATGCAAATATAAAATATATCAGAGATATCTGGCGACTGCATGATCTCGAGTAGATAACATTCAGTCAAAAAATACCCAATATAGTGTTCTGTATACATGTAAAAATAAGATAATTTGTATCACAAATCATTCATAAACTGAAAACTTATAACATTTGCACAGGAAGGAAAAACATCAATGATTTACCATGAAATCCAGGTGGAACATGCTATTAAATACGTGTACATGTATAGTGACAAAAAATCTAAAAGCTTTAACAAAAAAGGTTATGTAACACACACAGCCGGACACGATACACTGTAGATCTATGCATGATGTTCCTTTCCATTGACATTTTGGTTACAGACAGACCAAAGAATTCTACTGCATGCAGGGCACTGAAATTTGAAATATATACAATCAAATTAAACATGTGACATTTCATTTCCTTAGAACAATTTTCAGTTTAATTTGTACATTCAGTAAGGCGTGACATTTTTGGTGCTACGAAATTAAGGTCTGTCGAATGGTGAAAAGATTCTCATTGGTTGATAAATAAATAACATCAGGATCTTTACATTGATGCTGACAACATTGAGATAGCTGAAGCTCCTCCTCTTTGCCGGACGAGACAACACCATTGGTTAATTGATACACTAACTGGCATTTGCCTGAATTTCTATCCCATGCATATTTTAACAATAAAGGAAAGCTGTGTAATTTTCAGAAGTTAATTATGTAACGTCGAGTATGCCACGCCTTAATGAAATTCCAAGCTAACCTGGAAATGGTTCAAATAATCATAGTTTTTCAATGTGTTTGCCCTCTCCCGAAGAAATGATTAAAATGTCCCGAGTCAAATCCTTTCTAATCTCCAGAAAACAATTTATTTTTTATAATTTTACAAAGCAGTTTTCATCCTATTAATAAATACGAGCATCTGTCTATATCGTATCTTCACAAGTAGAGTGATGTCTTCTCTTAATAAAAATGCAGTTGTCAGTGGGATGTGCAGGAATATAGAGAATTGCAAAAATAAAGATGGTTTAAAATAAATCTTTCATATATTTATTAACACAAAACGACGCCTTTCCATTTTCCTTTTCAAGTAGGTCAGTAGTACTAGTGCGGATGGGGTAACCCCCCCCCCCCCTCTTCACATACACACTTTTGGGGAAGTCTTCAGTGCTACAGTTTAGATATTATAATTAACTAATGGTTGCTTTTAAGTGGTTCTTAAGAAATTTTTATTCAAGATTTTCCAAATATATTTCAAAGTAATAATTGGATCTTTTACATGTGTGACCCGCCCTACCTATGAGGGTAATGATTTCATCACTACCTCTGGATACTCTCACATTAGTTCTAGCTTTTCTCGCCCCTTGGTTCTTGGGAAGACTTTTCAGATACATTTTAATGTAATCTTTGATTCCATTCCAATGGGCCCAACCCCTTGGGGTCAAGAACAATTTCGAATCCAAGCTAGCTGCCCAAAGATGCTTTCACAAAAGAGTCAGCTTTTCTGGTTCAGTGGTTCTTGAAAGAATTTTTGAATATTTGTCCTATTTATTTTCATGTCAAAATTTGAATCTTCCCCATGCATTGTAGTCTCAGGGTCATGATTTATAAAGAAAGAGGGCGTATAAGGCGTGTACAATCCCCCGCTCTGAGACAAAATGTTTCTCAATTTTTAAAATTCACAGAAAAGTTATAACTTTCTAAAATCATGTTCTCAGTCATGTCATCTTCAAAGCATTTTTTTTAACTGAACGACTTATCATTTGATAATCTTTTATTTCAAAGTTGAAAGTTAAGCATATTTAGTGGGAAATGGGCTTAATGTAGCTATAAAAAACGAATTTTGAACATGAATGGGTCAAGTCTCCATTCTTCGTGAACGCTTAAATGATGGAATTAAACGTAAATGTGAAATCTATTTCATTTGTCCAAAAAAAAAATGGAATCTGAACCCATTCTATATCAGAATCGAACTTTTCTGAAAAAAATTACGCTTCAACAAACCCGTTCATTTAAATCACACTGATAGACGTAAATAATACGTATACTTCGTAGCGTAGTGGTAAAAGCGGTTGGTCGTGGACCAAACCTAGCTTTGCGGCTATGGAAAGAGTTCGAATCATTTTCTTTTTTTTGTTTTCAAATGTCATAAAAACATGAGTGAAAAATAAATAATTAATAAATTAATAAGGCAATGAATTACAGGATTTCATGTGTTAAAGATGATATAAACCATAAAATTTTGAACAAATACTACTTTTAGAATTGAGAAATGTCTTTTTTCATAGTGGGGGGTTGACCTCGCCTTGTACGCCTCCGTTTTTTTGAGAATCTATACTTCTTCAGGATACTTCCACTTCGGTTTCAGCTTTTTTAACCCAGCGGATCTTAAGAAGTTTTTATGGAAGATTTTTATGCACCGGGATCGATTGATCCGGGGCGTATATTTCTATGTGAAATTTGGATCTACATTGTATATATATATTTTTGCCCGCGACCGGTCATTATTTGAAAACTAGTCCTGGACGCTTCAACATACGTTTCAGCTGGATGCTTTCAAATATTTTCAGCTTTTCTGTCCCATTGGTTCTCAAGATTTTTAAATAAAACCATCTAATTTTTGTCTTCTCTTGACTATGTCTTCAAGGAAAGGGGTTGATCCTTCATTTTAACAATTAATTAAACTTATATCTTTGAAATATTTGAATTTTTATACATGTATCGGTGTTGCATGTTCAATTTAACCTCCACGGTATATATATATTTATTACTATATAGGGAATCATATTTTTACAAAAAATACACATGGTAAAAGTATTCCTACTCTAAAGTGATCTACATGTAATTCATATCAGAATATTGAGCAATGATTTTTTTAAGAAAAAAGACAATATGTTTCTACACACAAAGCCTAAAGGGTGGAAACCTTAAAACAAAGCATTTCAGCAATTTGCAGGTTAAGTGATTTATTTTATATTCAATTAAAGCATATTTTTTGTGCTAAATTATCTTTTCCGTTCAATGTTCTTCCAGTTGTAGATTGGGTAATCAATGCGTGTAAAACCAACGTTGCCTGCACATAACACAATATCAAACTAGTGCTAATTGTAACGGGGACCGTTACAGATGTTCCCCAAACGCTCCCCAACTCCCTTTTGGTGCCATATTCCCTCTAAGCTTCGTAAATAAGAAAAACTCTATGCATTTGAGATTTTAACCACGTTTACCCAGATGTGTACAAGTTCATTCACATTTTAGCATTGCACGCGTGCACATGTGAATACATGTGCGTAATGACCATATGGTCATAACGAATGGTCGTATATTATATGACCATATGGTCATAGTAAGGAATCACTGTCTAGTTAGTGTATTTTAGGGCATGAACGATAGTGGAAAACATGGGATAATTTTCATACATGTAACGGGCTAAGCTACAAACACTTCCCAAAATCTTGACCATTCTCGGAGAAAAAAAAATGAATTTTCTAAAATATCTAATTTAAGCGATGAAAGACCAACTTGCATTTTCCCCCAAGGTTTGGGCAAACATAATAATACACGGATGTGTATATCCTTTACTGAGTAGGTCATCTATAATGCCATTTACCATTCTTCTTGCAAAGTAGAGATTAAGACAAAATACAAACCTATAGTTTCTACCCCAAAGAACGACAGGCAACCGTTTTATATACTGAAGCATGCCATGCTGAAAATATTTTATTCTGACTTTATTGGTTATTTTCAACTCAAAGATTTGGAATAAAATAAGGATTAAAGGATAGCATGTAGGAACAAGCTGAAATCATTTATTAATACACATATTGACTCTAATGCGATATTAAAAACAAATGTGACGCGCCAAGCAAAAACCTCCCTTATGTCTATTATGACGTAACGTCAAAAGACGCATCTAAAGTCAACAAGGTAAATGCGACGTCAAAACGTCTCCTTGAGTGAAACTCTCCGCAATAGAACAGGGGGATGTTGTTTTATTTTTACACTAAGACAGATTCTTGGGTGTAATTTGATGTACAATAATGTACTTTATTTATAAAAATTTATTCTCCGTCAAGTGACTGTGTGATATCTCCTTTTCACAATTAAGTGTGTATTTTTTTAAAGATTTCCAGTGGTGGCTGAAAAATTCCCGCTAGGCCGTTTTTGAAATGAAGTTTGTTTGCCTTCTCCCTATTCGGGTTAAAAAAAAACTACATTGGTAGGTAGGTCGAATTTTTTTTGTCGGAAATTTTCAGTGTTGAAAAATTAAGATTGAAGGCAATAAATTGTTAATAGGATGAGAAATTCCTGGAATAAATTATTTGGAAGTTTTAAAAAAGATTTTAGTCTGTTCATTTTAAAAGGTCAAACAAACACGTTTTTAAAGATAGTTTTTTTTAGCTTAATGTCCAGCTATTTCATCGTAATGCACATGCAATTTAAAAGGAGCATTAATCTAAGGTATTTTTTTTAAATAGCTATGCAATGAAAATTGACCTGAATTACTTCTCTTTTAATTATGGAAAAGTATAGGTTCTCTATAGGTACGACACAAAGTATTTGATATTTGATTTTGACACTTCTTCAGGAATTAGTTTTAGTTGTCGATTTAAAATGAATATTTTGAAGAAAGATCTTTTGAGCTTCTCAATTTATTTTATTGTTGAACACCTTCTCATGTTGTACAAAAAATGTAGAAAAAATTCTCCCCTCCCCCTCCCTTCCCTTTCTTCTGTGTCGCGTGTCTGCTTTAGTTCTTTGGATACTTCATGCTAATTTCGTCTTGAATTTACGGATGCTCGCATACATTGTCAGTTACAGTCCCACTGTCTAAAATATTTCATGATTGAGAATAAAAACAGATTGAACGTATGTTTATCGACCTTTTCATAATCTGTTTGATGAGGTTATACACAATACATGTACACCCAATGTAAAAATGGCAAACATGATACATCACTAAAATGTTATAATTAATTCAAATTGTTACAAATTCATACAATCTGTTTGAACAGTTTTAAAACATTCCAACCATTATTATTTTGTACATAGTTTTTCTACATGTACTAACCAAGATTCTGGAGTTCTGGATTCCCGAAAACAACATAATTTCGGTCATGTATAAAATCGCTGAATCAGGCTGTTGCATGTACATGTAGGAACGTCTGCGGTGCTCATCACATTAAGACCTTTTAAAAACATCAATGCAGTATGAGAGTATAAATTAAACGTTTTAGAGGTTAAAGACGTTCAGTATTTGACAATATAAAAAGAGAAGTTATAAAACCGTGGGTATGATTTTTTGTATTGAAAATGTAAATTCTACGTTATATATATTATGTATATGGATTTAGATATGAATGAAAGAAGATGAACAAATTAAAGTATGTTGGGGCCTGGGGTGTTTTTCCGGGGAGGGGGGGGGTCTTGTCCACATAAGCATCTACAGATGTGTGGAGCAAGTGTCTTACCACAAGGCCACCATAGTCGATCAATGGTATAGAAAAAAGAAATTGGAACATGGGAATATGCCAAAAATAGGATGGAAGTTTCAAATTTCATTTGTAAACTTATGTCGCAGTAATTTGGAGCCTAAATTTCACGAACCTCAACGGAACTTTGAGTAGTAACCTGTTAAGGTACAAAATAGAAAAAAATTGCAAAGCAGGCACGTAGCATCGTTTTTGAAAGTCAGGGGGGGGGGCAACCTGAAAAAAATTCTTTACTTACCTGCCTGAAAAGTTAACAGGCCCGAAAATTAAAAGTTGTCCAAATTCGAAAATCCTATTTCGGGGGGGGGGATTATTTTCCTTATAACATTACACTGTCGTGAAATGGGGGGGGGGGCGTTCTTTTCCTGTAGTAAAGGTAATCTTGAGAGAAAATTTGGGGGGACCAGCCCCCCCCCCCCCCCCTACCCCGAATACTACGGGCCTGCAAAGAGACTTGCAGGGTGAACAGTTTAATGTACGGACAATATATTGGTATTAGGGTTTAAACTAGTGAATCTTCGGACTAGTGGGCCTTCGGACTAATGAACCTTCGGACTAGTGAAACTTCGGACTTGTGGACCTTCGGACTAGTGAACCTTCGGACTGGTGGACCGTGGCTAAGCCTACGCAGCAATGTCCAATGACTTATCTTATCTAAATCTAAATCTATATCTAATCTATATCTAAATATAGAGAAAATAAGGGGGGCTAATCCCCTCCTAACTCCCGGGTTCTGACGCTTATGCAACATATATTAATCCGATGTAATTAATATGCCTATATTTGTTCAATATATATGGAAGTTGGAGTATGTAAATGCATGTATCTGAATATGTCATACTTAAGCCAATGATCAAATCGCTTTATTTTCTATGATAAAGGATTTATCAAACATAAAAAATACATGTTGGTCAGCTTGAATATTCCGTGCTTGATCAACTAACCCATTCATACAGCTTCTCGTTTATCAAAAAATGTATACATTACAACAACTAAATATTTAAAGAAAAAAGTAACAAAAGTTACACCTTAAGATGTGTGCCTTGTTCTTGTTTTCTAAATTAATTCAGGTAATCAATTAAGCGTCATTTAAGCGTGAATGTCCATAGCTGAGACATATGCATGCCCCCTCCCGTTTACGATGATCGAAGAATATATTTTTATTACATGTAAAAATGTTTTATCTGTTCTCTTTCTTTCTGTTGCTATTTTTGACATGCGTGTTTTAACCAATACTAAAATGTAACTAGCATTTAAGAGAAAGGTAACAGTGAAGCATAGTATAAGCCTTACATTCTGTTCCTAGAAATGAAGTTGTGGAGTGTACGTGTCACATGTGGGATTCATATGAAATTTATATTCTGGTATTGTGGTTTGTTTTTCGGCTTATATACAATGATCGGTTCAAAATTAATTCACGATTAACTTCATACATATAAATTGCAGATTTGTTTTTTAATTAACAAGATTTAAAAATACATATATTTAATGGGTGGGGATGGATGTTACATATACTGATTCACTGAAAAGTATGCATGCATTTTTTGGATGTCGTTATGAAATCAGTCTTTCATTCACAATAAGAACTTGAAAGTTGTCAAATTTGTTTCCAATGCGTTTGTATAATTCAATAAATGCATGTTTAAATCAAATCAATGAAGATTAGGTGCATCAAATTTTAAAGTGTTCAATCATTATTTCTTGGTAATTTTTAACATATGATTCATTTTTCCTGGCCTTCCTTTTCCTATTTTATATTGATGTTTAAATTATTGAAAAGAAATATATTTAGAAGAAAAGGATCAAACTTTACTACAAGAGACAAATACAATTTATTCTTGGGTGCAGAATATCTATTCAATAAGCCAAGAAGTCTTCAGTATTAAAACATTCAAAACTGAAACACGCAAATAGTTAACTTGTGTTAAAAGAAATGTTATTTTTCCTTTGGATATAAAAAAGAAAAACTGTCGCACTCTTTAAAAAATTTCAGGTACTATGACGATATTTTCTATGTATTCATAAATTGTTTAGACTTTTAATGGAGGGGGAGTAAAGACTTTCCCGAACTTCTTTTTTAAAAATAAATACTTTGATAGTGTAACAGAGAAAATTAAGTGCCTCTGCTTAATTGGGATCGAACCCGAAGCCTCTGTGCTTTACAGAATAAGCTTAAGGGTTATCACACTAGCCTAAGCTAGTAGGTAGCCTAAGCTAGTAGGAAGCCGTACGTGTCTTCGTTAGTACTACCACAATAGGACTTTTTTATCCAAATGTTGCAAATTTTCTTTTACTATTGCAATGATGTAGATTTCTGCCATTTTACTGTATTAAAGCGCCATAAATTTGAAGATCTCCCAGAGAAGAGAAGATTTTTTAATTTTGTCTTGAGTTTTTCCCTTGACGATCACTTCGTTCCCCCCCCCCCCCCTTTCTAAAAGATATACTTTAGAATGTTTATTTTCTAGTATTACGATGAAAAAATCCTTAATTGATGATACTTTGAGGGAAATCAAATCAAAAGTTAAATAATAATAAATATCATCAAATTATTATGAAGCTTTACGTCATTTTACGATTATACGTTAAAAAAGTCATGCAGTTACGCACGCGTACACTGTACGTCAAAGTAAATATTCCGTCTTTGTCATGCGATTTTTTTTTACATTTATGTACAGAAATATATGTCATGTTATACATCAAACGAAAGAGAAAGAAAAACTCTACAAGAATCAATAAAAAACTGAAACAGTCAAAATTTTTCGATAAGGGAGGTTTTTGCTTGGCGCGTCACAAATGAGAAAATTTAAATGTACAAAGCTTTGTATATGAACTTAAAATAAAGCAATATTTTGTAGTTTTTTGTTGTTGTTTTTTATAGAAAAATAAAATGGTATCTCCAATAAATGAAACTTGATTAACCACCCAAAATCAATGGAGAATTTATAAAAACAGATCTTCATTTTTTTCAGAAGTTGAATGTAAATGTAGAAAAGTTGATTTTCACAATACACAACAAAAAAAAAATTGAATTTAAACCAAATTAAAATAGTTTTTTTCAATATTCTGTACCTTGAATAATAATTATTAGCAAAACAAAAAATTAATCACATGTATGTCATATATAAGCATACCGGTAATTAAATTGTATGAAATGAGTGCTATGCTTGTACAATTACATGTAATTGCATGTACATGTAGTAAATATGTGTATATGTGCTGTACAGTGCTCAAATTGCTTTATAAATACAAGAAGCACATATGTAAGTTGTGCTTGATCTATCTTGATCAATTAAAATAATGTTAAAAATTATAATGTACAGGAATGAAAACTTGTTTCTCGTTTCTTTTCAAATTCTTGCTTCACCTATTTTTTTTTACTTGCTTCGTTAAGAACAAAATTCCATTGACCCTTATAAATATGGTATAGCTTCAAACACAAGTATTTAAAATGTTACTGTAAATGTTTCTAGTGAATTCTAAAGAAATATTTTAATACAAAATGACTATTAAAATTCAATTTAGCAAACTATTGTAATGAATAGGTTTTATATTATGACCCCTAAACCTTGTGCTGCAGTGATGAGTTGGTCAAACAAAAAAAATTCATGATTAAATAATTCTCCTTTAAGGTAAGTCACTCCTCAAGTATGTTATATCAAGGATTTTTTGAGAAGTATATTTTTGATAAGTACTCATAAAGTGTAACTCAAAATTGCAAAGAAAATAGGGGGTCAGTGTGCATCCTACTGATCTATGGTTCATTTAAGTTGACCTTTTTGCACTTAAATTTCATCTCTTTGGTTTATTACTTTAACCCTTATTATATTTGATTAGATGTAAGCAAGGCAATAAATATAATCTTATTTTTTGTAAAATAGTTTGAATAATATTTAACATTTAAAAAATCTTGGAAATTAATGCGCGTAAATTATTGTTTGACCTTTTTGCACTAAACAATAACATATTTGGGGTATTAAATAACTTAATCGGCAATAAAAAATTTTCTTATATCAAACTTTTTACGACTTGAGTGCTGATCAGTCACAAGTATTGAGTAGTTTAAAATAATGAAAGAAAAAGGTGGGGTCAGTGATGTTAATTTTTATATATTTGTCAAAATATGTGATTTTTAGGCTAAAAATGGTGTAAATTTGACCTGGACTTCTTTCATATATTTTCATTTTTTGGGAAAGTTTGTTGAGGGAAGGTGTAAAACTTTTTCTAAAAATATAAATTAAGACCTATATTAAATATTTTTAGCAATATCAAAACGGAAAATATTTCCATTACATTAAATTTTATAAATGTGCAGATTTGCAGAATTTTCTGCTAAATATCCTTCCACCAAAAGAAATAGTCCCTCATAAATCTTGCTTCTTTGTTGATTTTTTAGCAGTTTTTTCAATGAATGTTAAAAAAATTACACTGTTGAATATAAATATGTCATAAAAATTAAATTTTGATTAGTAGTTTTGAAGTAAAAGTTTCTGCGTTAACTTTTCTAAAAAGCTGAGGAGTGAATAACCTTAATACAAGTCCTTCTTTCTAAAATGATTTATGCATTTATCAAACAATTGCTTATTTGAATCAGTTGAAGACATATATACATATTTCGGATATTAAATCCTCATCAGTGTTGCTTTTCTTAGTTTCAAATATCTGGTAATATGAATTTTAAATAAAACACCATTTTCCTCAAATAATTGTAAACAAATATTTTTAAAAAAGCAATTTTTTGCAGAAAAAATATATGACATAAAATATCTTAAAGTTGAATTCCAGTAAAGAAAAATCAATAGAAGAAAAAAATGTAAACCCCCCTTCCAGACAGACAGACATTCCAATTAAAATTACCATCTAATAATCTGACGACAATTATTGCAACATATATGTATACATTATTTTTTTTTTCTTTTATCTTTTTGAATTGTATAGATAAATTTTCTGAGTTGTTTTGTTTTTTGTGTGATTATTTTCAATTTTGTTTGACCAACTCATGCAAATGACACTCGGACCGTCCCTTTGATAGATTCTCGGCACACTGGGCAGTTTTTTAAAGCGGGTGAACACTGGGCACAACTGACCAGGTGCCCACAGGGTAAAAAAACAATGGACACCCTCTCCTCACAACACAAAATACACATCGTCCTCTCTCGCATTTCACTGTTTCTCTGAGTAAGCTCTTTGATATCTGTAAGAAGCAAAAAATATATATTTACACAAAATGATGCTTTCAAGGATTTTTAACATTGATACTGAACAACAGGTTAAATGATTTGTTTTTCCTTGTACAATTTTTGATTTAAAAAGATTTTTAAGTGACATAAAAACTTTTCGAGTCTTACTTCAAATGTGAAAAATTTTTTTTTATCAATGTATGCTGATTCTTAGAAAAAAAAATTCAACTTCTGGAGTGCATGGCACTGTTAATTACATATGCGATTGAAAGTACAATTAAATATGAAAATAATTAAAAGACTGATTAAAAAAATAAATCACCATCTGGGACTCTGTCGTGGATTTTTTTACAGGAACTGTCAGATAAAACTTTAGGAACCATAGAATTTTCTTTGTCGATTTCACCCGACTCTTCCATGTCGAAAATGATGTTAGCAATGTTTGATCCTGACATGCCATCCCAGCCTTAATTAATGAATTAATCAATTTATAAAAATAAACATATTAAATATCAATTAACAACATAAGTAAATATACACAACTGGGTAATATGAAAATTTTTAGTACAAAAGTCGAATTATCTCCCTTTAACCAGTAAATTACTAAATGTATGGATTCACAAGCACATGTTTACAAAGATAAACTGATTGCTGAAAATGTCAACTCAAAGAATTTCAAAACATTACATAAATGTATGTATTTAATCTCTTTAAGGATTACAGCGCAGTAATTTAAAGGTGACATGTGCCGCTCTTCTCAATATTACAAATCAATTACTTCATAGTTTTATTAAAAAAAAAATATTAAACCTCGATCAATCAAAAACAAAAATTGATTTGCATTTTATATGGTTTATCAAGACCCCCCCCCCCAAATCCTGTATTCAAAATGACTTCAAAGATTCATAGAAGAGTATACCTTTGCATAGGTACTGTTACACTATAAATAATTTTATTTAACAATAAGCTCTTGACAAAATGAAAATCTTAATGAATCAATTTAATTCTGATAGATGTTAATTACAGCAGTCTTTCATGTTGAAAATAAAATTAGAAAATAAAAACTCTCAACAATTATAAATATGAGTTTAGATGTATTCAAAAAATGAGTAATTACCGGGGTATATAGAGTCAATTTATGTTTCTACTATATTTTTAATTTCTTCAGAATTTCTAAGTAGGTTATCTCCCTTTAACCATTAAAAAATATTAATCAATATGGATATATCTTTTATGTTGTCTTTTTTTAATTCCCCTTTTCCTAAATTTCACTACCATCGGAATTACTATCCTACCTTTAGCCTGCAGTACTTTATCGACCGCCATTTTGACGATTCTGGGCAGGTACCCCATGGCCAGGACACTCTGAGCCGCGTCACTCAGTAGAGGGTTTTTCTTCTCCGCGTTTGTTGGAGGTTTCCGACCGGATGGCATAGACTGACTGCTGGTAGCTGTGTTATTCTGTATACCTACAATACATAATTACATCATACATGTAAGCATGTATAATTTAAACATAAAATCTCAACTTAACTCTCAAATATGAGATATTAATATATGCTTTTGGATAAATTCTGGTAGATTTTTTTTCTCCTAATAGTAATATTAAGCCTATATAATTCTATTCAATGTGGTCAACCAGATTCAAACACTGGTCGTCAGATAGTTCAGTCAGTAGAGCACTTAACCAAAGATTCTGGGGGACTGGATTCCAATCCCAGTCTGGTCCATTGTATTATCCTCCTCACCGGTTACAAATGTACATGTACCTTTCCTGTCCATTACTTCAATCAGTGCATTACTTCAATAACTGTCGATACTGGCACTCTTTATTTCAACACTATTTCATAAAGCTGTACATACAGCTTTGTGGTTTTTTTTTTGTCTATCATGTAACATCCAGTTCTAATGGGTATACATTTAGACATACCGTCACCTCAATGTATATTAATGCCCAATACAATGCAGACGACTATTCATACCTGTGTCAATGTTAGGTGGTACACAGTCACACTGCATGAAAAGTCGGGTTTAATTTTACCTTAAATGTGATTTAAATGCTGCGATAATTTAATGTTTAAATGCATATTATAACATATTGTGGGATCGTAAATGTTAGAAAATAATTAGCATTTAATACGAGTTGAATGAAAAATTAAAAGAACAAATTTAATAAAGTTTGGAAAATTGTAAACTTACTAATACGTTCAGATTTTAGTCTGCCGTAAACAATTATTATACCTCTAATATACAAAACGTATAATTATTATTAAACATGGCCATAAAATTAAGTTTTACGGTCACATTAAATTTGTTCGTTTAATAAAATTTAACGTAGATCTTTACCTCATTATTTTTTGTTAAATTCACACTTTACTTTATAATACTTCCAAAAATAAAGCTATATACGGAGAATTGTAAACTTATTAATACGTGCAAATTTTATTCTTTCATAAACTTATATTAAATCTCTTGTATATGTGATGAAAATGTACGGATTAAACCTTCCCATATAATTAAGATTTAAGGTTGTATTTGATGAAATTTAACATTATTATATTATTGCATTATATTTTTATTTTACATTTATTCCATCAATAATTTGTATGGTTTACAATTGTGGGTTTTTTGGCAAGTATTTTAAAATCTTACACAAAATTCATTTCTCATTCAATTTTTAATAGATGTTATCTCAATAGTGTACAAACACTGAGTTCTAACAAAGTACAAAATATTTCAAATTTAAGCCTAAAAGTCAGAATTAAAAAAATTACAATCATGATTGTAGCTCAATTATAATGGAGTAAATTTATACATACTAGTAGTAAGTAATATACTGGTAATTATAAATAATATAAGAATAGTATTGAGTGTAAAATTCAAATCAGCAATAAATCAAAACACAACAGGTAAAAAATATAGTCATTCTGGACTCCAAAATCTGACTGAAACTGCCCCTATTAAAACTCCTGCATGGGTTGTAAATGGCTTTTCAATTTCCCACAATAAATTATATCATACTTTGCATAAAAAGAATAAAAGTTGCCAATAAAAGTTCTCCATTCTTTTTACATGTACATTTTAATAAGACACACTAAGCCACTAACAGAGAAGCCTCACTCGCCCACAAGCAACAGCAAAAGGATCGGTCAGAGACACCACCTTTCTCTTGCTTGGGTATCAAGATCTGCAACTTACTGCCAGCAAAGCTCTTTTAGACCACCCTTATATTGTTTCCCAAGTATTTCAACAATAGATGTCCATGCACTAATTATCCAAGTTCAACTTGAAAAATACTTAATGTTGACTGTGAAAAATACAAGACCTAAAAAATCCATTTGGTTATGTCAATTCAAATTATGGAAAAGTATCACAATTACACAAAACAATAGCAGCTTAAATTTGTTTACAATACATGTAGCTCATTTCTGTTCCAACTGCTAGGTTTATTGCATGATGATTGTTATATAACATATCCTCATTTAATCAACGTTACATTGGAATGCAAAACATTTCAATAGTGATATTTTCAACTTTGCTTTAAAATTTCAAAAATGAGCTCTGAAACATGCACATATAAAAGCCCTGTATAAACATATGTAAAAGTATATTTAACAATTTTTTAAGCCTTAATTACAATTCTATAACTCATAATTCATAAACTCTCTTACTTCAGATGGAAGGAAACAAATTAATATTTTACTCTTGCGATTCTCATTTATTTACTCTTGCAATATCAATTGTAATATTTATTAAAATCACAATTTACCCCTTTCTTACTCAGAAATGTCTACCTCATTTGCCTATTCTATTTTTTACATCTATGACTCACTAAGCCACTGACAGAGAAGCCTCACTTGCCCTCAAGCAACAGCAAAAGGATCGGTCGGAGACGCCACTTTTCTCTTACTTGGGTATCAAGACCTGCAACTTACTGCCAGCAAAGCTCTTTCAGACTACCCTTGATCATGATTGTCTTATTTTTTCCACAATAATGTCCATGCACTTATTATTTAAGTTAGACTTGTACATATATGTGATATATAAATCAAGATTAAAATGTATGTGATTGCAGACCAATAAATGTTTAAACAATAAAATACATAACAGTTTTAATCTGTAATAAAGCATAAGAAAAAACTTTGACTGTCAAAATACAACACTAGGTATATATTTTTTTTTATCCAACATTGAATTTGTGCAAAACAGTAGCAACTCAGATTCATCTCTCATAGCTCATCTTTGTTCAATTAATACATCCATAGGTTTGACTCTTTTAGATTCTTTATTTGTCCTAGTTCTTCTTATGCTCTGCCTTTTAGAGTGCTTTAATTTGAGAATGGTACTTTTGGTGTCCTGTTCTTTGAATACATTCTCACATTCATCAGAACGCAACTTCAGCTTTCTAATTTCATAGATAGTATTATCTTTATAATCATTTTTTGTACTACGAAGATGTAATCAATATTTAAAACTGCTTTTTCTTGCTTCTTCTTCTTTTTATCCCAAGAAGTTTTCAGCTCTGGAGAAGCACACCTAGCTCCTAATTTCTACAATAAACATAAAAATAAATACCCATTTGCCTATATATACATATTATATATGTGCTTCCGGATTTATGCAATTGCATATATTAAATAGTAAAAACAAAATCTGAGTTGATTTTAAAATTATCATTTGACCTAGAGGAAGCACAGCTCAATTTTGCTTAAAAATTTACAGAAGACTACAAAAATATGCCATTTTTCTAATCTGGGTAATAAAGACAGATAATTATCAATAATTTCAGGCCAGCAAGCTACAGATTTCGAAGCGTGTAATTTTGGGTTTAATGATTTTTTTCACCATTTTTTTGGAGCATTTTACCTGCTTGACCTTGAACATGTTGAGATGCCCTTTTCTCTGCTCCTCCACACTAATTCTTTCATTTAGCAGCAAGATACTATGGATATGGTAAAAAGCTGTCATAAACAAAATATGAAAAATTAATAACAGGTGTGGCTCTCCATAGAAAGAATATTCAAAAAAGGAGAAAAAATATACAAACAGGGTATACTTATGACTAACATGACTACAGCAAGAAGATAACATTTTACACAATGAAAAAAATTCTCTGTGTCATCTAGTTAAGTGAATTGCATAAAAAAACATATAATTATATGTATAGATCAAATTTATAGACGACAAAATATGATACGAAACATACATAATGGAACTGTAGTCCGAACACATGGAATTTGAAGATTTACAAAGTTTAGGAAAATGCAAAGAATAGCATTTACAGCATTTATCATATTAAGACACACATATATATAGTTTCACAGCAGCAAGCTACAGCATTTGTGGAAGTACATGTTAATTGGGGACTGGTGACTTTTTGCCATCTTTTTTTTTTTTAGCAATTTACCAATGTATTTACCTGCTTGACCTTGAATATGTTGAGGTGCGCAGCCCTTTTCTTTGTGTTCCTCCACGATATTTTATTTAATGTAGCAGAAAGATATTATGGATAAAAAAATATGAAAAATTAAAAGCAGGTATGGCATCTCGTAGAAAAAATATACAAACAGATGTATTTATGATATACTAGAACAAGTAGATAACATTCATACAATAATAAAATCCTCAAACTTTGTGATCTAGTACATATTATGATATGTATTATATTAAATTTAGAGACGACAAAACATGATATCAAAGGGGTGTACATACTCGGAACACATGGAATTTAAGAGTAAACTTAAATGCAAAGGTTAGCATCTACAGCATTTAACATGCAAGTTATTGGGATAATGAACAAGTGATTTAACATAAAGTAAAATATATTAACAACTTACACTGTAGATAGCAAGTTTTTAAAGTGGACAACAAATGCAAACTTCCAGTAATTGGTGGCAATCTCATACACAATAATTTTTGCATGATGATTAGTTTGTACCTCATACTGGGTAGCCAAATATCTGGTCAAGTCACTTTCAGGAAGAGAGCCTCAGCAAGTTCAATGTTGATCATTCCCATAGCTACTTCTAACTTTTCTGGCACAATGTCTGAAAGAAAAGATGTATCTTGAAGAGATTTTTATTCAAACTAGGAATAATTCTCATGAATGTTAAAATTTAAAAAGTTTATAGATGACCGACGAATACGAGACACAGAACAGAAAACTCGCTCGGGTCTTAAAATGGCTCAGGTGTGCTAAAATAAATCAATTCATGTGATTTTATTGATCTTATCAGAAAATTTAAGAAATCTTACCGTTGTGTTAATCTTCATACTGCTTTTGTCATTTCTTGTGAGCATTTAGATTCCTGTAAATAATGCATGCATAATTGTGCATCATAGAATGTGATAGCTATTTTTTATAATTCAGGCTTACATATTTAACGTAAAAAAATTATGCATAGCTCAGAATCCATTGCTATTGTATTTTTAGGATGGAAAATAAGAATATAAACCTCGTATGTCTACTTGGTATATAGCATTTCAAGTTGTTGCAATATTTTTTTATACTCTTATGCATAAACAGGGGTCTAGAATTTTTTTTATAACTCACTTGCCCAAGGGCAAGTGATACAATAAATTTCACTTGCCCGCCTAAAAATTCACTTGCCCAACAAAAACATGAAACAATCAAGTTTTAAGATTTATTGATGTTATGTTTATATATTCTGGCATTTACAGGCTAGCATTTTCAACATGGTTCAAATATGTGAATATTTTCCTCAAATTAAATTATTTATGCTATTTATGTCTCTGATATACTACAAATATTATTATATTGCATTGTATTTTTGATATAGATATATTTAAAAGCAGTTTTTAAGCAGTTCTCCTTAACCTTCCTATTGACTGCTTAGATATTGCTAAGGAAACTGCTAAGCAACTGCTAAGTTACTGCTAATAAACTGGCTAAGTACTGCTTAAACTGTGGACTGCTAAGGAAAACTGCTTAAGGAGAGAAGAAGGCTAGTAAACTGTCTAAGAACTGCTAAAGCACTGAACTGTTAAGGTTAAAAAACTGCTAAAGAACTGCCTTCCACTTTGACTTGGGGTTGGTGTCCTCAAAAATAAAATATCAGGGGTAGTATTTTTTTTTTAAATGTATACTACAAATGCAACTTGGACAGAATATCATATAATCAAGTATCTCTCTATTAGTACATGTACATGTACTTAAAACATCACACTACTGTAAAATATGTTTTCATTTATTTTATAAAATCAGTTTGTATATGGTCATTCATCAAGAACAGTTGTAAGATTGTACAAAAGAGCAGGGATGCATTTCAATTTACATACATCTCATATTTAATTATGTACAATACACAAATCACTCAAAGTCCACTTAACACATCTAAATTCTGTCCATTTCTTTTTAGATCTAAGTGGGAGATAACTTTAAAATGTACATATGTATGTCATCAATGAATTTGGCGCACTTCATCAAACAGGTTTTAATGCCAGTATCTGATTAACAGAAGTTCCTGGCTCCTCACTATTTTAACAAACAGAATTTCATCAGCTGGATTTAGGTCCACAGAGAAGACTAGCATAGATAAATTATTCTTCAAAATAGTCTTTTTTGCCTTCAAACCCTGGAGGAATTTCTGCTTTGTTTACTCTGTCATGGGCCTGAAAAATAAGAAATATTAATCAAGTTAATTTCAAAAATGCCAAATATAAAAAAAAAATGCTAATACAGTTTTAACTACAGTTTCGCTAACTTTATACAGTGAGTAAAGTGTACATCACACAAATATACAAAATACAAAATTGTCAACTTGAGGAGGAAATAATTTAATTTTACAAAATTTAAAGCAATTAATTTTTTTACAGGTATTAAAAAGAAAATAAATTGTCACTGACTATACTAATTAAAAGCTTTAAACTTAAAGTACTTATGCTATGAAATAGGGGCTCAATGAAAATGAGTAACTTTACAGATTGAACATAATTTGGCATCGTCGCAAATCACGACCAAAATGAACGCTCCTCTCCCATTCTGGCTGTGGTTGAACGAGGAGAGAATTCTTCGTAGCTCATTTAAATTTTGACCAATGCGAGTAAAGCATAGTGGAAAGATGAACTTTATCGCGACCTTTCAATATCCAATCGCAGTTAAGGAAATATTTCTTGTATGCTGTTGACGTCAGTTGTTGATTCAATTGCAATGGAAACAAAACTTGCCACTGACTGAATATGATGTCACAATAGAGAGGCGTAAATATTGAAGTTACGACATTTTTTTGTGATCAAGCAGCCACGGGTAGGAGAGAGCTATATGCGGACTCCGGACCGTGGCTTGAGACGGTGATAATTTGGCTATTTGATATCAAAGTAATGATCACAGTTTCAAACATTCATCTTTTTTTCTTTTAACTCCTGTAAAATTTAAAAGGAGCCATTGAGGCTTAAATGATTAATTAATAATAAAGATTCTGTGTGAGGATTAAGGTAACACATAGCAATATGTATGTAAAAGTATTTAAATATCGCAAAAAGAATAGGGCATTTTTTTGTTTATACTTAATACATTTTGTGTTAAATATATATGATAAACACGTTAAATAAAAAAATTATATAAAAATACATATCAATTATAATTTTCACCACCTATGTAAAATAATTTTGTTTTACAGCGGATATACAGCCTATTCTTTTAAATTCTAATAGATAAAAATTATTCACAAATACTTGTGAAGAAATGGTATGTTCTTTTTATGCGACCAGGGTCTATAGATCTGAGGCGTTTATTATTTTTGTCATGTCTCGCATAAAAAAAGTTCTTTCAAAAGACACCAAGGTCAATGACCTTGTGACCTTGACTCTGACCTGTCACCCACAAGCAAATATAGCTCTATCAAAATTTACCATAACTTTTGAATCATAGGAGATGGAAACTTCATATTTGGTATGCATACTCAACTAATAAAGTTCTTTCAAATGGCATTAAGATCAATGACCTTGTGACCTTGACTGTGACTTATATGCTAAAAAAAAAGGTTTTTTTAATTTTAACTTTGTTACCGCCGGGCGCATAGTGTTTCACACGCAAACACATCTTGTTCAATACAGAAAAAAGACTTCCTCAACAAACATGACCAATTCAAAATATTTGACACATATTAACATTGTATTGTAGCTCAAATATCAGGATCGATACATGTCTGCCTTTTGAAAAAAAATGTTATATAAATGTTTAAAGCCTTATGTACAATCTAAATTCTACTCGTAAACCAGACACAGGACAGTACATGATAGGGTACAGCCTAATCAAGACCGCAAAGGTAGAATTCGTAACCATGCAAACTTTTGTTTGAATTCTAGATTTTGTTTGTTGAAATACATGTAATAGGATTGAGTGGACTTGGTTATCAGTCGGTCAGCTTATATACATGTACATTACCATAAAGATTTAAGAATGAAGTTCTCTTACTCGTGGCTCAGCTTGATCACAAAAAATTTCCTAATCTTTATCTTGACGCCTCAATCTCTGTTGACGTCATATATGACATATTAAGTGAACATGGATTTGTTACTCGTAATTGAAATGAACAATTTACATTCATTCAATAGTGTTTCATACACTGAGATTGGGTACTGAACATGTTGAAAGGTCACATCATGATCAAGGTAAAATATCTTACTTTGCTTTGATTTGCATTGGTCAATATTTTAATGAGCTAAAAAATATTAATGACCTAGCTACAAAATATTCTTTCTCATTTGACCTTGGTCAGAATGGGAGAAGATTGTACATTTTAGCCCTGGGTTGAACAATGGGTTATGTATAATTTGACTTGATTCCTTGTGGATTAAATACAGAATACAATTCATTTATTTCTTATTAAATTGCAAAATTGATCTTTAAAATCACATGGGTTTAAATGCATTAATCGCTCAGAATTTTAAGTTTTTAATTATTTGTAACACTAAATCTGTTTCACATCATCTTTACTAGTTTTATATAATCATTTAATAATAATAATAAAAAAAACATTTATTTGTTACATACCCTCTGAGTGGTTGTAGTGACTGTGTACTAATATAATGATCATATCTTTTGGTTCCTTGGATTACGACTTTTCCATTTAAAGCATATTATATTTTGGCCGAAATATTCACAGGACACGCAGTAAATTTTCATCTGAATTTGACAAACTTCGTCATGTTCATTGTCCATCACGTTTCTATGCTTACACGTTGCACACATTAGGGCGATTCTACACACTGAAAACGCATCACAAAAAGGATAAATCCTCGCATTGTTAGCTGCAATCAATACCAAACAACTATGTTACGATAACTTCGCAAGATTTAGTAAATCATTCACTTCCAACTTCCACTGTGTCGCCATTTGGTTTCAATTTTACGATTGGAATATGGCAAAACGAAATTCGTTAAAAATCGCTAATTTTTTCGGTAAAAAGTGAAAACAGATAAAGGAAAGTCATTTAATACAAACTACAAATAAATATTACTCAAAAAATTATTTTTAATGGCTTAAAATAGCGATGCTGTTTTTGAATTATCTACTTCCAGCAGGATAATCCTACTTCCGGCAGCATTACTAGCATTGACCTAGTTTCAAACCAGCATCAGGATAAGGATCAAACCAGGATCAGGATAAGGATAACTAGCATCAAAATCAGCAAGCAAAGGAAGCATCAAAATCAGCAAGCAAAGGAAGCATCAAAATCAGCATTGATGCTGTAACAAAATTATTTCCCTGCACTGTACATAAGAATAAAAGTTAATTGATGCAAAGCATCAAATCGGCCGCTTACATATTTAACATGTCAAAAAAGTACTTTCACAATTCAAAGCATTCATGCAAGAAAAGAACAGTATATTCAAAGCTGAAAAAGTGATACTTTTATTTTAGGCGGTCTTCAAAGCAAAATAAATAGATAAATATGTTTTAAAATTTGATAGAAATTTTAGTATTATGCCTGCTGTTCAATCCAATTCAATGAATAAAAGATATTTTAAACAAGAAATTTTTGTGCATTTGCTCATCCACTGGATTTTTCGATGTAAAAAAAGTCTATAATAAACATGTATGGGCGTCGGAAGCAAATCGAAAGTGGGGTGGGGGTGAGCTAATTGAAAGTATGGAGGGGGAAGATAACCAACAAAAAATGGTAAAGCCCATTTTCAATTCTATAAAATGTATATATTTGCAAAAAAAAAGTGGGGGGGGGGGGGGCTAACAACCCCCCCCCCCCCCGGTTCTGACGCCTATGATATGAGCAATTATTGTCATCAAAATGAAAATGTATGCTTTTCAAGATATACCACGTGCTGATATCCTAGTCATTTGTCAAGTGATAATGCCGATATGGTTTCTGCAGAGTATAAGGCTATGCTGCATGGTTCGGTGCAAAATGTATAAAAATCATTTTTGTGTCATTCGCAGCTGTAGGATTTTCAAACTTGTAAGTTTTTACCAGTAAAGTAAATTTTCAATTTTTTATTAACCATGCACTATTACCACTTACTAGCCATTATTATTCGGAAAATCATAACGATTCCCTTTCGTATCTTACACTCTCCCTGGATGGGGAATACCTATTGTAAACTCTTGTTATTTAACCATAAATTATCAATCATCTGATGCATAATGATGATGAAATTGAAACAAAATAACAACGATTAAAACTTAATTTAAATCAAGTTTTTAAAAAATTTTAATTCATGATTTCATGATTTTATATATACATGTTATCATTTGAGAATTATTTTACCCAAAAAGTCGTAGACAACGCTTATAATTTTATTAATACTTATCCGATTTAAATAAAATTTTGCATGATTATTGGGTATGATATTTTCCTTAAAATGACGAATTTTGAAACAAAAACCGTGTATAGTTTTAAAATTATTGCGATTTATAAGAAGGCAGAAATGCTATGTCGGCGCACGCTAAAATTTCGGGATTATTTTTATTGTCACTATAACAATTACATGTCTTTCTTTAACAGAATGAGCAATATAGAATTCAAATTTATATCAATTTAATCAGGAAAAAATTCCGCGTAATATACTGAAATTTCACGTAAATGACGTCATAAACGGAGGAATGGTGACACAATTTTCAAAGCGTACCTGAACTGAAAAAGCATAAAAATGGCGTCGTCATACGCATATCCGGCGCACTGGAATATTATACAATTTTGCGGTGAACGTGGTATGTCCCTCTCTGAGACAAAAAAAGAGATGGAAATCAATTACACACAGGAATATCAGCAGAGCAGCTGTGTACAGGTGGCATAAATGATTCAAAGAGGGTGTCTTCTCGGCACCAAAAATGGGAAGGCCAAAGAAACACAATAATAATTGCCAAATTCAAACGGTGAGAAACGTTCTTGATAAGGATAGATGTCAAACAATCCGTGATGTTGCAGACGTTGTTTGTTTAAGTAAAACAACAGTTCACCGGATCCTATCGGATGACCTAGGCATGAAGCGAGTGTCAGCTAGGTGAGTTCCACGGCTAATCACCAAGGAAGAAATGGACGGGTGAAAGCTTCCCAAATGTTTCTGAAGAGATATCAAAGAGACCCCCATTTTCTTGATAAAATAATAACAATGGACGAAACTTGGGTTCATTATTTTGAACCAGAATCAAAGAGAGAGTCCAGTGTTTGGAAAACTCCCGGATCACCTCCCCCTAAGAAAGCAAAGTCTACAAAATCTATGAGAAAGGTTATGTACATGGTGTTTATGGACAGACAAGGGGTGATCTTAAGTCACGCTGTGAAGCCAGGTAGGACTGTCAACTCGGTCTATTATTCTAAGGTACTTCGCCGCGATTTGCTTCACGCGATTAGGAAAAAACGGCCCACTGTAAAAGATAATATCGAAAACATCATCTATCACCATGACAACGCCCCGGCACATACTTCAGCCAATACTCACTTAGAACTTGATATGATTGGATTTTTGAGGCTTCAACATCCACCTTATTGTCCGGACCTAGCGCCATTGGACTTTGCGTATTTTCCGCTTCTAAAGGCAACATTACAAAGATATAAATTTGACTCAGAAGAAGAAATTACAAGGGCAGTTATAAATTTCAATGCATCCCTGGGAAAAGAATGGTTTTCTACAGTGTTTGAAAAATGGGTTAGACGCCATGAGAAGTGTATTGCTCACAAGGGCCAGTACTTTGAAAAAGAGTGAACATGAGTTTACATGACGTTATGAGTGACGTTAATTACGTCTCTTGTTCGTGCGCCGACCTACACTTATATACTTTCTTTATTTTTACATAAATGTACTATTTATTATGTTATTATTATAAAACTTCATATTTAAGACAAATAAATGTTGTTTTTTAAGTTGACAAGAAAAAATAAATCATTTTTCTTTCAAATACTTAATAATTCACCTTGTCTACGACTTTTTGTGACAACATTCGTACACTGAATTGACGACGGATTTCCCCGTTATTTCCTGATTATGACAAGTGATACATGGCGAGGGTGACAAGTTGGCAGGAGATGCTCACTCCTGCATGGTACCTGATCCCCCGTTTTTGAGGTCCTTGTTTGCTCTGCTCCTATTTTTTATTGCTTTATAGACTTTTGATATAGAATACTGCTCGTAATCTCCATATTAATCATTCACAAAAATTGCTGACATAGCAGTGACATCAGTAGAATTGAGAATGACCTTTTTTTTGGGGGGGGGGGGGGGGATATTAAAATTATCTGAAAAGAATGTGACAAGCGAAAAAAAACGCAGGTATATGAATTGGGAGGGGAATCATTTCCCACTCCAATGTCTTTCAATAATGTTTTGTACACTTCCTTACTACTTTAATTAACAAAGTGTTGAGGTTTCAATAAATATAATATATTTATGTAATAAAAATATTTTGTTTAGAAAAAAAAGGATATATTTGATACACAAAACATATTTAAAGAGAATGAAAATGTTAAAAAAAATGCTAAGATAACGAACGATAAGAGCATATCCTTCGGGCAAGCTCGGATAAAAACCACTAACCTGTAAAGTTCATTTGTTGTTTAAATTTTATACAAAAAAGAGTACCTTCCTATCTATTTCAATTCTGGATAGAAATAGTTGGAAAACTTTTATGTGTTAAAAATGTAGCATCTTGACATTTGATAAAGTTATAAATTGTATGTAGTACATATACATGCGTGCGTGTTTAAGGTTGGGGGGGGGGGAGAAGGGTGAATATGACTGGTGAAACATTTGAGTTTATTTTTTAGTCTTTCGAAAGGTCTGAAAAGTTGCAAAAGGTCCGCCCTTCCACGTTTGTTATTAGCTCCAGACCTTTTTACTATTGATATGTTCATCGAAACCCAACAGTATTTGGTAATGCAATTCATGTTGTAAATTTTCAGTTGTTTGTAAAAAAATGTACTGAAAGATGTTGGACTAAGAACATGTACCCTTACCTCAGGAACAAAATATTGCTTGTCAAACTCTTTTCAAGTAAGTTGAATCCCCACACACACTTTCAAATTCGATTATACGTCATTGCTATGTCCGCGATTATTGTGAATAAGAGATTGAAGCCATGTTTTAAATAAAAGGGGTTTTTAAATGAATACGTTTATGATAAAAAATGTGCATTTTAAGTGATTAATATAAAATAATATATTCTGTTTTTCGTTCAGCTCTGCGTTCCGTTTTCTGTTCCGTGTTTTAGCAACACCCCTACCAGAGCTACTTTGAACTCTTCGGGCTTTATTATTTGTAGAACACAGAAAATAAAAAGGTTCCGAATACATTGGTAAGACTTATATATATGTACATGTAGGTAGAAATGATGCATTTTTTCCCCAAATATTGGCAGAATATAGACAAACACAATTAAGTCCTCTAACGATAACTATAGAAATGTTGATACAGATACAGCCTGAGTCACAAACAACCAGGCATCCAGTGGACTTTTACGAAAAGCACTGACTTTCACAGTTGACGGTTTACTTGACATTTAAACCTGAACATGTATCGAGTTACGGAATTGATCATAGATAAAAACACCTTTCAAGGGTCATATGTAGTGTCCCTAATGTTATTAGGGGCACTAACATGTGAAGACCGGTGGTTGAAGGTAGGGTGGTTGTTTTTTTCCATAAGGGCAACTGATTCACGCTTTGTAATAACCTGTTAGTGGTATGTATTTAATGTCGAGCTAAATAATTATCACTCATTCTCTGTAAGCACCAAAAAATCTTGGAAACGACATGTCTCAGATTTTGATGAAATTTTCACCGTATGTGTGTCTTGGTACAAAACTAGTAAATATGGTGTCGGAATTTCCACGCGTGCACTTGGTTGCCATGGAGACGGATCCATTGAATTCGGCCATCTTTGGCCTATTTTGACTAAATGAAAACATGAAAATTGAGAAAATGTAAATGAATATTTATCGGTATCTTATACACTCTAACAAAAATCATTAGATCACATGATTACATGACTTTTTAAGGTACATAGGGCATATAATCGTTTATTCTAGAAATATTCCTCCTGTAAGAAAAAGGTTATGCAAACTGACATGGTTTCTATAAATTTGAAAAATTGGGAAATTGGAATTTTTTGAGATCTTTGAGGCTAAATAAGAAAAATTTCCAGAATCTTATGTGTGTAATTATACTTGGGAAAAAGACGTGTCATCCCATGAAAAAACATTAAGTTGGCTTTTGATCCTATTTTTAGTAACATTTATCTATAAATAGATATATTTTAGAAAAATGTGAAAAATCAAATTTTGGCAAAGTTTATATAGTCATTGTTGCTTAATTAGAACGTATGTTGTAAAATTTGAGATTTTAATGTAAAGAGGTGGACACCACTACCTGGTATGGATAATGGTTAAGGGGGTTTCCCATTTTTAATTTTAGTATCATGTAGCTAAATATAGATATGTCTCTGAATATTAGGAAGAATGGCATTTTTGTTCTAATTGGAAGCTTCATATAAAAAGTGCTAAGAAATATAAAGCTTTCTACAATATACTTTCAGAATGTACATGTGTTTGTACAATTATTGTCACAATATTGAGAATGAACACTTGTTTCATTTCATATCAACAATGGTCTAAAAATAGATTACTCGAATAATTGAGAAAATGTAGATTATTGCACCTTTTCAGGTACATTTTAGATGTAGATGCTGCATAATTAGGAAGTATTTTGTAAAATTTGAGATGTTAATGACAAGATCTGGATACCACTACCTGGTATGGATAATTGTTGAGGGGAATTCCCATTTCTATTTTTAGTATCAGGTGGCTAAATATAGATATGTCTCTGAATATTAGTAAAAATGGCATTTTTCATAATATGAAAAGTCCTAGCAAATATAAAGCTTTTTACAATATGCTTTCAGAATACACATGTGTTTGTACAATAATAGCTACAATATTAAGGATGGACTATAGTTTCATTTATAGCAACAATGGTCTAAATATAGATTACTCGAATAATGGAGAAAATGTAGATTATTGCACCTTTTCAGGCACTTTATAAATGCCATTACTGCTTACTTAGGAAATATATTGTAAAATTTGAGATGTTAATGGCAATAGCTGGACACCAAATAGTCAGTGTGGACAATGGTTGAGGGGGGTTTCCCAATTCTATTTTTAGTATCACATGGTGAAATATGGATTTGTCTCTTAATATTAGGAAAAATGGCAGTTTTTTGCTAATTTAAATCTTCCTACAAAATGTCTTAAGGACAGACGACACGTTCCACAAAAATATATAATTTTTCCTAAGAATTTGTCATTGAAGTATAGGTACTCAAACAAGTTTCCTCACAAAAAATTGGGGTACCTTACCAGGCATTTGGCTAAGATATCATAGGGTCGTATTTCTTATATAACCCTTATGGCTTATCTTCTAACTGGCAAATAACGCAATTTTTGGTGTACTTATATTTCAAAATATTTTGAAAACAATGTAGAAACCAGGAGAGAATGACAAATTTGAATGATTTTTGATGTAATACCAAGATATACAAAACATATATTTGAGGAATGTGTCATCTGACCTTAAATATAAAGCTTTCTTCAGAATGCCTTCGAAATGAACACTTGTTTGTACAGTAAATGATACAATGTTTAAGACTGATTCTTGTTTCATTTTATAGCAACAATGGTTTAAAAAGATTCCTCGAATAATCAAGTAAATATGGGTTATTGTACCTTTTCAGGCAATGTTGGAAAGAAAAATAAATGTTATACCTGGGAAGACATTGTGTGAATGACAAATACTTCAAAACTATTTAGTGAAATGCACATTATCTGAACGGGGGCTCTCTTTTCTATTTACAGCACATCCACTCATACATGTATGTAGAAACTTCTGAGCAAAGAAGAAAAATGACTTAAGGATTAAAGAAACTTCATTGATAACATATTTACGAAATATACTGCAGTATACAATATGTTATGAACAAGAACATCTGGGAAATTAATATTTGACACATTATTGAAGACGGACTCTCTCTTATTTTTATAACAACAGTTGTCTAAAAGTAGACTCATTTGGGGTATTCAGAAAATATAGATTTTTGCACTGTTTAAGACATTGATAGAAAATTTGAATTCTCATTATTACAAACATAATGTCACTGTCAAGCACTAGAAAGAAATTACTAAATTTAAAATGTTTCGAGGGAATTCCCATTCCTATTTTTAGCACAAAAATAAACCTTTGATTCGTCTCAATATATGAGGTAGAAAATAAAAAGGACAAGATAGGATAAGACACTTCTTGGCCCCTGATTTTGGTGTCTTCGAGAATGATGCAAAAGTTTATCCATAAAAACCGCTTATCACCCCGGTCACAAAATGAGTATAAATTTGATGTAAAATTTGTAGACTAAATGAATGATGAAAACGAAATGGAATATGGTGATAACAACTAATATTAAAGCTCAAATTCTATTAAGACAATGCAAATTGTATGCAGAGCAAACATAGACCTCCCAAAACATTAAATTAGGTGTCATGTAGGAGTGAGTATCCCGACTGGTCACATCCGCAGTGAGTTCCTTGTCATTAAATAACCCCAAAAATCCGTAGACGATTCGTGTGTAGATAATGGCCTAACAATTATTATGTAAAACGTCAGTCAGTATTTGACTTAATGATAAGTTGCATTTACCTATATATCTAGATTCATTGCATCGACCATTTAACTTGGGAAATGATAACTTCAAATGAGACTTTACAAAATGTATGCTTGTTTCATCAACTTGTTTGTCAATTGAATGCCTCGTTTTAACAAATTTCAAAGGAAGAAAATGTTCTAACGTCACGAATTAATTGTGACATAAAAACCACATATAAGAGTATGTATATGTACATGTATATTACTATATTAATACGGGAAGTTGACAATTGAAAAATTGCAGTCATCATGTGTATAATAAAGTTTTCTTAGTAAAATAAATAATCATGTGACTGATAAGTATAACCTATATGTATTACCGGTAGTTACCGTTAACTAACAAGCATAAAAACAATGATGATTCTCATTTTCAGTTCTACTTATATTTGAAATCAAGGAGGACTTCCAGTTCTATTTATAGAAACACAGAACAATGTACAGTTTCAATACAAAATAAGCCCTATGTTATGCTATATTTTGTTTAAAATGTGAAAGTGATATAGGAAATCAAAATTCACTCTTTCCAAATCATAAGAATTCCCTGCAGTAAATATACACAAATCGTTTTCTTATATTACCTCTTAAATGCTAACTGAGAAGTCATTAACTTATGTATTTTTCCGTATTTTCTTAAAAAGTTGCAGAAAACATCAATTTTCAGTGGAATATTTTCTTTCAGAAGACAAACTCTGCCACTCTTGTCAAAAGAGATTTTGAGATAATAGATATGTGATTTTTCAAAACTATATCAAAAAATTAAAGAGGGCGACGGTGGCTAAAGGAAAACCAGCACAAAAATGAGTCATTTTGAAGCTTTTCTGCATTAAATGTAGAAGTGTACCAAATAAATGACGTCATATATCCAGAACAACCCCCTTCGTGTCAAATTCTTTAATGATCTATCAAATTCATCTACTCAATGATTGTTAAATGATTGATTGTATATTGTTTAACGTCCATCTCGAGATTTTTTCACTCATATGGAGAAGTCACCGTATGCCGGTGAAGGGCTTCAAATTTTGACCTTTACTCGACACTCAGGGCCATTGAGCTGTGAGGGATCTTTATCGTGCCAACGCCTGCCGCTGACACGGGGCCTCGGTTTTTTAGGTCTCATCCAAAGGACCCGCAACTTTCACTTCAAAGTGCCGAGCGCATGGCGAAGGAACAGTTGCTACCCATTTTATCGACTGGCTCAGTCGCGGCCGGTATACAAACTCACAACCTCCCGATCACGAAGCGAGCGCTCTACCGACTGAGCTACCGTGATTGTTAAAGCCAATTTCACAATTTTTGAAGAACATTTATTTTTTTAGGGCAAAATGAAGCTCAAACCGTACCTTCTTATACAAGAGACCAGAGGGCTTCAACAGCCATCTGAGAGTAACCCTGTAACAGATCAGTGAAATGACATTTTAACAAGATCTAACCTTATTAGAAATAAGATTCCCTAGTATCTCCTCTTGTTTAAAGAGAAAATCCCTGTTTGATATTAAAAAAAATCCTTAGATACTCTGTGACAATTTTGACACATAAGGACAAAAAGTTCTTGAAATATGGTGACTCTTAAAAAAAAATATGCAGACCACAGAAACTGCCATATAGAATAAGCTCTTTGAGTGATCGTCTAAAAAATCAAAGGTCTTTGGACAAAATAAACTTGAAGAAAAAATATAGGTACATTGTCAAAGACTAGAATTAGGACAACTAGCAAATTGTGGCCAGCTTCTGTCATTAACATCTTAAAATTTACAATATACTTCCTAATTATGCATCTATGACATCTACAAAGTGCCAGAAAAAGTGCAATAATGTACGTTTTCTCGATTATTTCAGGAATCTATTTTTAGACCATTGTTGGTTTAAAAAGAAACAAAAGTCCATCATCAATATTGTAGCAATTATTGTACAAACAAGTGTTTATTTTGTAGGCATATTGTAGAAAGCTTTGAATATTTGTAAAGACATTTTCTAAAAAGATTCTAATTTTTTCCCTAATATTTAGAGTCATATCTATATTTAGCCACCTGATACTAAAAATAGAAATGGGAATTTGCCTCAACAATTAATTTATTTTTAGACCATTGTTTCCTTAAAATGATACAAGAGTCCATCTTCAATAATGTAGCAATTTTTTTTTAAAAAACACATGTACATTCTGAAAGCATATTTTAAAAAGTTTCATCTTTGTTGGAACTTTTTATATGAAGCTTCCAAAAAGAACAAAAATGCCATTTTTCCTAAAATTGAGAGACATATCTATATAATTAGCCACCTGATACTAAAAATAGAAATTGGAATTCCCCTCAACAATTATCCATACCAAGTAATGGTGTCCACCTCTTGTAATTAAAATCTCAAATTTTACAACATACGTTCTAATTATGCAGCAATGACAATTTAAACTTTGCCAAAATTAGATTTTTCACATTTTCTAAAATATGTATGAATAGATACATGTTACTAAAAATAGGATCAAAAGCCCACTTATGTTTTTTCATGTGATGAAACTACTTATTCCCAAGTATAATTACACACATAAGATTTGGGAAATTTCCGCAGACAATTTTTCTTATTTAGCCTCAAAGATCTCTAAAAATTCTAATTTCCCCATTTTTAAATGTTTAGGAATCATGTCAGTTTGCATGTTTTTCTTACAGAAGGAATATTTCTAGAATAAACGATTATATGCCCTGTGTACCTTAAAAGGTCATATTCTCATATGATCCAATGATTTTTGCAAGAGTGTATTAGATACCGATAAATATTCATTTACATTTCTTCAATTTTCATGTTTTCATTTTGTCAAAATGGGCAAAAGATGGCCGTATTCAATGGATCCGTCTCCATGGCAACCAATTGCAGGTGTGAATGTCGTGTGGAATTTCCGACACCATATTTACTAGTTTTGTACCAAGACACACCAATGGTGGAAATTTCATCAAAATCCGAGATATGTCGTTTCCAAGCCCTATAGTAAATTCGTTGGTGCTTACAGAGAATGCTTGTTATAACGTAAAAAATGCTTTCTTACATTGTTCTAGTGTAAAAGAAAGCTATCAACAGTAAACGTCAGCGCTTCTCGTAAAATTGCACTAGTATTCACATCAAAAACTGCCCTTCGAAAATAAACATATTTATTACCAGCTTTTACATTAACAAATGTACTTTATGCTTATCATCTTAACTGAATATATCTGAAACAAGAGCCCCATAGGCCACATCGCTCACCTGACCACTGTGGTTAGGAAAAAGTAGAAAGTGGTTTTATTATTAAAAAGTTTAAATGGAATGGGAAGCAAAAACATAGTTTGACGTGTTTTATAGTATTATAAAGTTCGATCAAACGTCCATAGTTTTCATTGTAGTAGATCAAAGTTCAAAAGTTTTCACTATAGTACATGTAAATCAAAATTCCAAAGTTTTAACATTGGTTCTATAGTAAACTATAGTAAACGTTATTTGGCAAAAAGTGTAGGTTTGAATTTTGATTAGAGTTGTTGTAGAAAAAAAAATCCGCTGTACGCTAAAAAAGATCAATATATCATAGGTAAAGTCATTTATATTTAATCTAATTTTGAATTCAAATAAGAAGCATACTTTAAATATGAATCAAATGCCTGTCTTACAGGAGTTGGTAGCGGTTGAACTGTAAAGATTAAAAAAAATGGTAGTCGGTGTTATCTTAATTTTGAATGAAACAGAGTCACCTTAACTCGAAGATGCTCCCTAAATGTTCCAAGTTAGGTTAATATTGGTGCAATGGTTCTTGAGGAGGAGTTGAATAATGGGATAAATTAAAAAAACAGACATCAGACAGTAGTTGATTTTCGTGAAGTTCAGGTAAGGTAAAGAAGGAATGATTTCGAAATTTAAAAATTATTTCTTAATACCCTTTTTCAGAAATGCACTTGTTTTCATCAAATTCTCATCAAATTATTAACCGTCGAACAAATAAGACATCCTGAACATATCATTGACGCATGTACCTCCATACGTCCATCCATGAAAGACACTACCATCTTGGTCACACACTGCCTTATCCACCTTCTGGTCAAGACGTTTAGAGGCGTCCACCACCACGACATAGAAAGCTCTCCTGGTCAGGTAAATTTGGTGACAGGCGTAATACGCACACTGTCCTCCAAAGTCAAAGAATGTCAAGGTTTTTGAGTTTATATTTGTAGCAAAACTTTCTTCATTTTTATCATCTGTGTTGATATTTCTTGCTAGAAAAAATATAAAAAATAACTCTCAGGATAATTTGATTTTATTTTATTCTCATTTCTTTTCATTGACAAAAGTGTATGCTTTGGGGTGATAGGAATTGCCGACAAGCAATCTTACCATTTTTACTCATAATGGTTTATATTCAATACATAATTACTCGACTTTATATGATATTTCAACAATATTATGAATTCAATGAAAGATGTGCAAAAATAGAGTAATGTTCATTATTAGAGACTTGAGAATAAAATGAGCCTATGTAATTATTTTTTCAATATAAAGATGTAGGATTGAATAAAATAAACTTAAATAAAATAAAAAGAACTTTTTAACTATACCTTTTAATGATTTTGTTTCATCACATATATCAAATATTTCCTCATGCACCTCCAATCCCTCCGTAGATTTTACATCCTTAATCTCTTCTCCACTACTACCAAGCAGACGTTTAAGTAGGGTAGTTTTCCCAGCCCCAGCACATCCTACAATCATCCCCCGGGCGTGGTGGACTGTCTGTGTTCCTCTCTTAGCGTACTCCACATACCGCTCTCTGGCCTTCTGGTCCCATCGTAGTATTTCTTTCGGGACTCCCACTGTATCATAAAATAATCAACAGTATCAAACTAGAACTAGACGCACGGTGATCAATGAGCTCACAGTCACTAAATGTTACCGCCGCCCGCAATATGATTACAATATCATGACCATGTTTTGCTATGGGGACCCAAAAATCTGTATATTGTTTTACGTTAACGCGTAAAAAGGAATAGGGTGCTGTGTCCCATGTTATTCTGAAGCCACCGCACCTCACGTCATTAATAAGAATATAATGGCAGCGTCCATCATGGTTTGCTACAGGAAACCAAAAATATGTATCGAATCAAAAAATAAAAAAAGGAGGTGCTCAGTGACATTATGTTATAAAGATGATCTGAAAGTTCGAAGTCTCATTAAATTTAATTCAGTAGTATAAGCGGAGTTGCGGATACAAGATGACTTCCCCAAAGCGTAAGAGATGGACAGACGGACGGACGCACATCCCAGTTACTGTATACCCTCCCGCTTGAAAAGCGGGGGGGGGGGGTGATAATAAAGAAATAAATCAGAACAAAAAAAGGTATTTTCCATTTAGTTTAAATGACAAACTGGGGCAAAAGAGAGATAAAACTCCTCAGTATATTTTCTTTTTTCAAGGTAAAATAAATTGAAGCATTGGTGCTTTATTGACGCCGTTCAGCATAGATGTAGGAAATCTGGTTACAGGGACGGGGTGGGGATAATTGTATTGGGTAGGGTATCCCAACCAATATTTTGCAGAAAAATTGAAAACTATATGGAAAAGGTATCTATAATATGATTGCTTTCTGATGAACTCTGAAGTCTGATTCCAGTAATTTTTTGGCAGTATGTAGTACCCCAACCTGAAAATGTATGCATGGCTGCACCCCCGCCCCTCTTCCCCAGCAAATAATGCTTTCTACATGCCTTGTAGGTTTTGAATTTTTATTCTGTTTAAATCCTAAAATAATTGCACTTTTTTTTTACATTTATACTCTGTGCTTATATATTCTATATCCTTTCTTGGATAAATTGAAAAATAGGTATGCAAAAAGGCATGCAACTCAGATCTTAAATGTAATATTATATACAATAATTTTATTTTATAAAATGTACACACATGTACAGCAATGGCAAACTCTTTTGAATTCGTTTAAGATCGGATCAGAATTAGAATGATCTAGACAGTATGAGTTTGATCTATATTGTGTGACATTGAATTATTTGAAATGCATGTATCAAAATCATCAATAAAACATGTTAAAATTAGGGACTTAGGCCTGATAACATGACTCTTGACGGTATACATGTAACTCCCAGCCTCCTCAGCCCATATCCTAGATATATGATCTCTAGTGGCAATAAATTAGTATTTTATAAGGTTAACTAGACCCTTTTCTTAGGAACATTACATATTTATATGCATACTTTCAAGAAGTTTAAGAAACTTTTTTTCTTTAAACTTCCGTGAAATTAAGCAAATCATATTTGACAAAAACATTTCATGCACATATTTATTTCTTGCTAGGAAATCTCTCTTTAATACATGTACTAAAAAAAGGGATTTAGAAGCTATATATTAAATACAGGAAAACTCGTTTAGTACACTGTACGAACACGGAAAAAGCGAAGTCATTTTGGATCCCCAGCTATATAAATTTAAAGAATTTCTTGTACGGTTATAACGAAAAAACGAATATAGCGAAGTGATTTCTAAGGTCCCTATGGCTTCGTTATAACCGAGTTTCACTGCATTACGAAATAAATAAATATTGACATTTTTAAGTCACTTTAATATTCCAGCACTCACTTGATAAATACTGTAACAGTTCTAATTATTAAGTATTTTAAGTATTTACATGGTATGTACTCATATTTTCCTTCAGGTACATTTAAACGATTAAAAGACCTACTTTTTGCAAAATTGATGATAAGGAAAGTTCTTAAAGCATACAAAATATTAGAGTAAAGCACCAAATCATGTTAATATCTTTTTTTATTGAAAAAAGTGAAAATCAATAGATTCCGTTTTGTTATATATATCGTACAGAGGTAAAACGGTACTCACAACGTGTACTGATCATGTCATGAATCCCCCTGTCAGACACGGTACAGTGTCTGATGATGTCCAGCTGTAGTTTGTCTATGAAGAGGTCGTACATCTTCTCCGGTCTGTCCGGTACAAACAGACATCTCTCTCCCTCCCTCCTCTCATAATCCCAGGACCGGCAGTATTCTGATATCACGTCACGTGACGCCGTGGTCAGGAAAAACTCCAGATCACTGTCCTCCACCAGACACTCCGTAACAAAGGCGTACATGACGTCATGTCGGATGTCGTCTGATATAAAGGTTATCACACCGTCACGTGTTTCTGTGATTCCATCAGGAAGATCTACTCTGCCGTCATCAGTAATATCAGGGAAATACCTTTGTCTGACTTTTGCCATTATGATTCTGTATGATTGTTCAATGGAACTAATCCGATATTTCTCAGATATAAGTAAACAATACAGTTGGCATCTGACTTCTGCCGGATAGCTATGGATTTTACCTGAAATGACAAATAGATTAATAAATGAATAATAAATCACCATACAAATAAATTAATAAAATTAATTGTATTAATAAAATGTTAATATCCAGTCTAACTACTTCAATCCTTTTCACTGCATGTACCTGCATTCAAGGCGCGGGCCCGAAATATTTTTCCAGGGGGAAGGGGGTCCACCCCAGTCCAAAAAAAATCCAACCCAGAAACTTCTTGAAAAACAAAAAAAGGGGGGACTCGCACAAAAGGGGGAAGGGGTAGTCGATAACTTCAAATGCTTCAAACATTTGACTTTTCACATCAATTTAACACAAATTCGCGTTAACTGGGGGGGGGGTCTGCTTTTTCCAAAGGGGGTCCAAAGTAACTTTTTTCTTGATATAGTATATAAATTTAATAAACTTGCAAATTCCTGGGAGTCCTCCACCCCCCTCTAGATCCGCACATGTATTCAGTTCTACTGTTTTAGGACGATGACCCCTCTCAATCATTTTTTTTTTTAAATTTCAACTTGAATCACAACTAAATCAATGAGGTTAAAAAGATGAAAATATTTATTATTCATTTAGATTTATTATTAATTTAAATATAATCCTGAAATGCGAATGCAAACCTGTAAAGAATGGTTTTTAATAATACCTATAAATTGACGTTTTTCTTTCATCGACATAGAGGCGCAGTGGTTCGAGCGTCTGCATTAGAGTCCTGGAGTAGGGGGGATCACCTTTTTGGCGAAAAAATATTAATGGGCTAACAATTAAGTAACAATATTATTACTTTATTGACTGGGATATTTTTAGGTGGAGCGTGAGCAAAATTGAGCGGAACTGTATTCTCCCTAATTTTATTTCTCCTTTTTTTGAGTTGCATAAAGCAAATTGATGTAGAATACGAAAAATGGAGAGGAAATAAAAGGGAAAAAAATAAAAATAATTAATCGTTCTGGAGAGCATACACATGTTGAGTAGGATTCGTGGAAACTGCAGAAAAAGGAAGAATGGATCATCGTAACATCCCCCCTCCTAAAAGTTTAAGAATTCGAGATTTTTTTTTTTAATTTTCTGTTATATTTTTTTTTGTTTTTAAAGGAATGTCTGTAATTTTTGTGCCCAAGAAATTCACCTCAGCACATTCCTGTATTTGTCAATGGTAAAATGCAATTCCCAAATTAACAAATACATGTTTCTGTAGCCCCCCTCCCTTCAAATAGAGACACAGATGAAGACATCCGGTCCACTAAATAGCATACTTTTGGATAAAAATATGAACAGGAAGGGAAAAAAATAACTACCCTGAACAAGAGGTCCGCGGGCCTTATAGGTCACCTGCTTTTCATGTAACAACTGTCCGAAAATTTAATTTGGTTTGTGTTTTAAACCAGTGGCCATGAAATTCACAATTTTGAGAGAGGCACTACTACTACTACTTATCACAATTATGCACTTAACACTTAGGATGCTTTCTTTAGCTACTTGATACCCAGATGTAGATCAGAGTAAAGAAGAGAAAATACACTTCAACTTCATAACCAGTTGTGCACCCCACCAATGAAGTGGGGTGAAGCTGGATTTTTTTAATAGTTCAACATGCTTCTTGTTTAAATAAAGTTGATCTAAATTTTGCATTCAAAAACTGAAACGATTGTTTTAAGGTATAATAGCATTCAACTCTACTTGTATTCAACAGGTCCATGGAAGGATTAAGGCGAATCTATTAAAACGAGGGTAGGAATTCATGTATATCTCTTTGTCACGCTAGATAACTCGTAGTATTCTGGAGAGATACATGTAACTCCTGCCGGCCACCCTGTGAGCAGTACCAGGTAGCAAATGCGACCTGAAACATTTTCACCACATTTCACAATAAATCACTGGAGATACATGTACACTTACATACAATAGGAAAATAAGCAAATGAAAATCATGTTAAAGAGAAAGGAAAATAATTTTAATTTGGATTAATCTTTACACAAGTTTTACAACATTAAAAAAGAAATGGAAGGTGAGAAAAACACTGATTCTTTGACTGACATTTTTATTTACAAAATGCATAAAAACAAAGATCTACTTAAAACAAATATTATGTCGGAACAAGAGACTAGAAAGGGGGAATGCTTAGCCCCCATACTTATTTTTAAAACGATAGACATCAAGTAAAAACAGTGGGACGTACGTTTTTACCCCCCTCCCCCCACTTTTACACACAGTTGCAGTTTAGGTAAAGTTGAAGAAGGGTGAATGGCAGTTTTTGAAAGAAAAATATGGTAAAGAAAAACTTTGATCTCCACGAAAAGCAAACATCTCCCTTCTTTAAGCAGAAAAATTGACACCCGTCATTACTTAATTTATGTTTGAATAAAATTCCATGTAGATTAAGAAATATTTAATATTCAGAATAGTTACTGAACAGATTGGGCAATAGGCAAACTGCATATAAATCACCTTTCTATACAAGGTCACGGGAAACAAATATAATGAACTAAGTTAAAATTAGATTTATATGTCCCAAATATGTCCCAATTCACAGAAATAACATTAATTTTATTTTTTCTAGAAAATCAAACGTCCTTTCTTACTTGGTTTTCTGTAAGCTTTGTTGTCGATGATGTAAATGTCCCAGTGTGGATGTAGACCTATGCAGGATCTCACCATGTCTGGTCTCTCCAAATTTCCGTATCTCCAGAGCCACGTCACGTGATCTACACTGTCCTGTGATCTTCCTCTGTAATGTACAGCCTCCCCTTCTCTTCTTAGATCCGTTAGAAATTCTTTTCCTTCATCTTTACCGCTTTTTACTTTATTTTTTGGAATATTCACTGTAAAAAGAAATATATTGTTATACATACATGTATAATCATTTAAACTGAAATGTTCTTATATAATAAAAATTATAGTATGAATACAGCTTAAATATTGATTTTGGCACGTAGCAAAGAGAGGGAGCCCCCCCCCCCCCATTTTTTCAAACATAACTATATGTGTTAATCCCCATCTACACAAGTGGTATGTTAGGCAAATATTTTCCCCTTTTTCTTGATAACTTTCTTTTCATTTAGTGTATTTGGTTTTTTTTCTCTTGCTGCCTTCAACTCCCAACTCTCAAAAACGATGCTATGTCACTCGAATAAATTACGTATATTCGGTCAGTTTAAATTTCTTTTAATATAAAGTTAATCTTAATATTAAATTGAAATCTAGGAATCAACTAAAAACCAAGATAAAATGAAACTAATATCAAGGTTAATTTTACTCCTTATGCTACGTTCCCAATGTCGTGCGGTCAGTTATGCACGTCACGATAGATCAATCGTAGTTGATCGCAGAGTTTTTATTGAATTTTATTCCAAGATACGAAGGGATGCGTATAGGTATGTTTTCACATGTTTCGTTACGCTTTTATGCGCTATGCCTGCGATGGATAATTTTCATGTGATGCGATCTCTGACGATCTGACTGCCGTTCGGATAAGATAAATTACGTTCCAATAGATTTTATCAAGATTTAGTCGATAGAGGACCTCGATCTGTCACGAATATCACGATTCGAGTTCTCGATTAGAAACGATATCCTACGTTTTAATACGTACTCATACGATATAATACGTTCATTGCGCACTCTTGCGCTAATGTACGATCTAGAATAACATATTCATTGCAATGTCTTTCACTATCAGGATCAAGATAGATCACGCTTTGAGTAATGTTTGTACCCCGACAGACATATAAAAATCTGGCTATACTGAGTCCATTACATTTTATCTATTGAAAATTAAACAGAACATAAACATACAATCAATAATAATGGCAAAAGTAAAGGTTGATGACAACTGCATAAACGTGGTGTTTGTAGTGTAACTATGGTCATATGTTATTGCGGTCAAAGTACAGCAAAAGCAGCAGTATAACTATTTCTTATCTTTTTTCACTGATATTGCCTCTGATCGAACCCGTTCAAGTTCAGAAGAAGATAGGATCCCCTCTCTTTCTATTTTGTACCTGTTTTATGTGGCACCTTTAAAATATTTTTCCAAAACTCAGAATTTTTTTTTCAATCGGGAAAGAAACGCATTCAATTTTCCCGTTATTTTTGCAAGCTTAGGTACTCGTAATTTAGCGTGATTGTCCGCAACAAAGCGTTAACACTCGTGTCTAATGGCCTTTACTCGCAGGTGGCCACGCAAAGCGTCACAAATTGTGTCAGAACGTGAGATATCGCAACAAATCGTCATTTAGCGGGATGTTTGTCCTTTCCGAGATCGATCCCGATGATCACGATAAAAAAGCCAGATTAGTTACATTTCCTTACGATGCAGCTGAGGCTAGTAACGATGTTATTCGATTTGCTGCGATGATAACAATTAAAATCTAATCGTGTTAATCGTAGAAAAATCCTTGACAGTCAAAATAGTCACGATAGTCACGAGTGAACACAAGATTTGTTTCGGTTTGATACGAGAACTACGAATTGTCCAAGTTCGAGTGCCAGATCTCAATCGTGGCGCCAATCGTGATTGTGGAAACAGAGCATTACCCTCCGTTCACACAGAGCTGCGATGGAGATCATCCCGATCAAGCCACTATCTGATTTTTTTTTTTGATCGGGGAAGATTGCAGCCAATTTGGCGCCTTACCCCCCGTTCACACAGAGCTGTGACTCTACGGCCGTCATCCCGATCAAGCCACGATCTGCAAATGTTTTGGATCGGGGCAGATCGCAGCCGATCGGCGTCAAAATAGAGCAATTTAGCAAATTATGGTCTTCGTTACGACCGTACTACGATGTCCCTACGTCAAACGCGCTGCTAACAAGCTTCTACTACGATGTTATGCAGACCGTTTCCGACAAGCAGCCGTGTTTAGTGCGGTTACGCTACGCTGCCATTACGACATTGAAGACCATACTACGACGCTACACATACTTAGATGACTGTACCGCGATGTCGCTACGGTGGTGCCGATCATATTACGATTGCATTACGCTTCTAGTACGATTTTGGTGATGATGTAAATACATCTTGAAACTGCAGATTTTTGTAGTACAATTTTAGCGATGATACATATTTTGCAACCGCAGTTTATTTCCCGGCCTTTACCACATTGTCTAGGGCATTTTCAATTATAATAACTGTAACAAGATGCTAAAATGCTCAATTGTAAATGATCACATTAACCACATTGTCTAGGGCATTTTCAATTATAATAACTGTAACAAGATGTTAAAATGCTCAATTGTAAATGATCATCAAGTATAGTGTCACCCTTTACATGTAATTAACAGATGATGATTGGTCAAATATCAGCGGTATAAGAACAAACTCTTGTCTGATAGGTCGTGATATGATCGGCGTAAGGTCATTGCAGGTCTTCGTAGGATCTTCAGGCACGTAGTAAAATCGTAGTGAGAACGTAGTACGAACGTAGAAGAGGAGCGTTGTATGAACGTGCTTCGTAGGTTTCTTCGCTCTCATGGCGCTTTTACTACGATCATGAAAATCTCTCTACGATGCTTCCGCGCTGCTTGTACGATTACGGCGCTTCTGCTACGTTCTTTTTACGACTTCACCCCGGTTCTTGTTGGCCACGATCCCGCTACGCTTGTTTTGAACATGTTCAAAATTAGCGTGGTGAGAGCGTAGAGCTCTCCGATCATGAAGACTCTACTGCAATCATGCTACGCTTCTGACGACCCCAGGAGGTTCCTCCTACGATTTTTCACGATCGTAGTGAGTACGTAAATCTTAAATCTAAATACCTAAATCGTAGTGAGAACGTAGTACGAACGTAGAAGGAGCGTTGTATGAGCATGCTTCGTAAGTTCCTTCGCTCTCATGGCGCTTTTACTACTATCATGAAGCTCTCTCTACGATGCTTCCGCGCTGCTTGTACGATTACGGCGCTTCTGCTACGTTCTTTTTACGACTTCACCCCGGTTCTTGTTGGCCACGATCCCGCTACGCTTGTTTTGAACATGTTCAAAATGAGCGTAGTGAGAGTGTAGAGCCACGCTTTTAACCACTCTTTGATCGTAGAAGAAGCGGCGTCTATGTTTGAACGGGGGGTTAATAGAGCATATCGGCAAATCATGGCCTTTGTTACGACCGTACTACGATGTCCCGCTACGTCAATCGCGCTGCTAACACGGTTTTGCTACGATGTTAAGCAGACCATTCCCAACAAGCGGCCATGTTTACTTCGTTAGCGCTACGCTGCCACTACGACATTGAAAACCATGCTATGACGCTACACAGACCTATAGAAAACTGTACTGCGATGTTGCTACGGCGGTGCCGATCATATTACGATTGCATTACGCTTCTAGTACAATTTTGGTGATGATGTTAATACTTTGTATATCTTGCAACAGTTGGTTTTTGTGGTACGATTCTTGCCATGATACATATCTTGCGGCTTTTGTCACATGCTTTAAGGGCAATTTCAATTATAACTGTAATAAGATGTGGAAATGCTCAATCGTAAATGATCATCAAGTATAGCGTCACCCTTTACATGTAGTTAACGGATGATGATTGGTCGAATATCAGCGCTATATGAACAAACTCTTGTCTGTTAGATCGTGATATGATCGGCGTAAGGTTATAGCAGGTCCGAAGGATCTTCACGAACGTAGAGAGATCGTAATGAGAACGTAGTACGAACGTAGAAGGAGCGTTGTATGAGCGTGCTTGGTAAGTTCCTTCGCTCTCACGGCGCTTTTACTACGATCATGAAGATCTCTCTACGATGCTTCCGCGCTGCTTGTGCGATTTGTCACGATCGGTCATGCTTTTTGACACTCTTTGATCGTAGTAGAAGCGGCTTGTGCGATTTGTCACGATCGGCCATGCATTTTTGACACGCTTTGATCGTAGTAGAAGCGGCGTCTATGTGTGAACGGTTATATACTTAATCACTTTTTCAAATTCCGTCGTTATTTAAAAAAAAAAATCTTTAAAAACATTACTTTTAATCACAATCATTTTACACTGACTTACATATCTGTTGTATCTCATCATATATACGCATGTCCTTTATCTGGGCGTGAGTCAGTATGTTCATCTGTAGACGGCGTATCAGTAAGGGATCACATTCAGTAATGACACACTTCTCTCCAGGTTTTTTGTGGTATCTCCGTGATCTCAGGTAAACACTGGCTGTTTCATAACTACTGTAATTGAATAGTTTATGACTGCATCTTGATGCCATCCTATACATTGTCTCATCCTTTGTATCCTCTGTTATCTTGTTCTGATCTTCCCAAAGGTAATCACGTGACTTCAGTCTATCCAGTGTCTGCTGTGCTTTCTTATGTGTTACAGGAAACTTTTCACGATACACAAAACATCGTATCTTATTTAGCAAGTCCAACCACTCTGTGTCAGTGAAGTCAGGAGGACCGGAGTCATAACAAAGAAAACAGAATAACACGGACACCTCGGCATCAGTCAGCGTGGAGAATTGGTCTAAAGTATATAAGGAATTATTTTTAGTACATATAACTTTGCACGTACATGCACTGTAAGTATCAGATAAACATTCTAATAATCATAATTCATTTTGCTTATTGTAAATTACAATAAAAAAAATATGTTCTCAATTCAAAAAATTCCCTGTGTGTTTAACTTATGAAAGTATTGTTTTAAACACGTAAATATATTGATAAGTACATGTAATGTAAAGACTATTTAAAATAACGGTGATCTCTTTAAAAAATAAAAACAATGTTTTGTTTTCTTATCCAACGAATGAATATGTACAAAGCACAAAACATATAAGTACAATTTACGCGGCAAAATACCATACAGAAAAAAAAAACGACAGGAAAGCAGGTTAATGACAGAGAAATTTCCTCGCAGAATAATCTCCACCCCACCCCTCTCTAAGTTCAAGAAAAATGTATTTGTTTAAGCCACATCGATAAACTACTTTAGTTCTTTTCAAAATTTTGAAAGGCAACAAGTTAACTTTAATAGAAAGGGGTGACCATGTGCAAGATGTATGTCCAAGCTAAAACCAGTAATATTAGTTCTAACCAATACCGGTATTATTAGTCCTCTACAGCTGGAACCGTAAGTGAATACAGGCTTCGACTAAGTCTGTTAGCTTTTCCCTTTGTCTGTTTGTCTGGCAACCTCTCTATCTAGCTGTTCTATTTGGCAATCCCTATTTTTTGTCTAAACACTTACAGATATTTTAAGGGCTTTTTGGTATTTCAATGTACAGACTCTAAAATGTGCATGGTACGTTTTGTTTTGTGCACGGTTCGGTTTGTTTTGTGAATAGTTTTTGTGAGCGGTATGCAAATTAAACGTGCAGTGCCTAAACGCAGTAGTATTAAGATTGACTTTTTAACAAAATCCTTTCAATTTTTTTTATTTATTAATACTAATATCCTTTTAATAGATGAAAGATCAGTCTCATCAGCATTTTATACGAGGTTTTTATAAATATTTTTTTTTTATTATTTTTGTTTTATTATGTAACTGATTTTTTTTGTTTTCTTATTGTCCTTAGCTTTCTTTTTTTAAATCTAAGTTCTCTTTGACCTTTTTTTTTAAAAATATACTGCTAAACACAGTTTAAAACAACCAAATTTGATTTTAATTAAAATCCCCTCTGCATTTATTTCGTGCACGTTTGTTGTCGAAGTAAATTGGAATACCTTCCTTTAATTTGTTTTGGTCTTTTTTTTTTCTTCTTCGAGTGTGATCTCGGTGCGTTTAACGCGGTAGTTTTTTTTTTCGCGAATGGTATGTTCTTTTTTTTGAGCACGGTATTATTCGTTTTGTGAGAGGTACGGTACGGTTCTTGTACGGAAGGGCTCGATTCGTTTACAAGGTGTAGTAGCACGTTATAGGGTAGGTATCTTGATGAGTTTCAGATCAAATTTAAATTTGTTCCATTCTAATGATTCTTAAGAGAAATACGAATGTTTTAATTTTTCACAGTTTCTGCATTTTTCATAATGGGTGCAGACATTGAGTTTATTTTTCGTATGTAAATGTTTCTTGATTGATTACGGATGAAGTCTGAATAATTTCTGTCCACTTCAATGATTTATGTACTTGTAGGGAAATACGGATTTTTTTTATACCCCCGATTGAAAAGCGAGAGGGTATATATAAAATTGTTAATTCCTTCCGTCTGTCTGTACGTCCGTCAGTTACGCTTTGGGGTACCCATCTCTTATCTGCAACGTTACATGTAATTCTTCTCATACTAATAAATGAAATTTGATGAAACTTTCACAGAATCTTTACTACATATTGTCATTGTGCACCTCTTATTTTACTTTCTGATCAGACACATATTTTGGGTTTTCCGGCCACAGCAAACATGGACTTTGCCATTATACCTATATGGAGGCGGGATGGGTTGGTGGTGGTGGTATCATTTAGTGAGCTCATTGCTCACAATACCTCTAGTTTTTATGGGAACCCGATTGAACTTATTGATAATGCACAAGTGCAATTCTCTCAGAATGCTTCTTTAAATTACCATTATTAATTTATTTTTTGTAAAATAAAAGCGGTTTTATATTCATAAACCTAACAAACACAGAATACATTTGATGGATGGTAAATTATCACTTATCCGAGGAACATGACATAAACAAGAGGTCCATGATCCACATCGTTCACCTGAGCACTGTTGATAATGGAGGGGACTATGACTTAAACAAACTTGAATACTTGAATATACACATACAAAGATGCCAGCACATTTCTTTGACTAAATATGGCTTTTTTGCCCTTAAAGCTGCCCCCCCCCCCCCCACGACGGAGATGATTGGAACAAAATAAAATCTACGCTACCTGAGGATGTTTCAATATTAATACGATGAATCATGGTTTTGCTGTGTCAGTAAAAAAGAAATATTTTTCTCTATATTACAATGTTAATTTTAATCGTCCCTCTTGGTCAGCTCTACCCGCGGTGGTCATGATTGAAACAAACTTGAATCTACATTTCCTTAGGATGTTTTCATTTTAATATAACCAATTATGGATTTGCTGTTCTTGAGAAGAATTTTTTAAAAGTTTCCAACATACAGTGTATTTCTATGCAAAACTTTGATCGTCCCTCGTGGTCCCATCCTTCCCACGGGGTAATGGTTTGAACAAACTTCAATTTACTCTACCAGAGGATGCTCTCATATAAATATGATCAATCATGGCTTTGCTGTTTGTGAGAAGAATTTTTTTATTAAAGATTTTTTACTTAATATTTCTCTGTAAAACTTTGTTCATCCATTATGGCCTTGCCAAAACCCGTGGGGTAATGATTTGAACAAACTTGAATCTACACTTCCTGAGGATGCTCTCATATACACATGTATAAATATGACCAATCATGGCTTTGCTGTTATTAAGAATAACTTTTTTATTTATTTTACCTACGTATATACACTTTATTTCGATGTAAAAAAAAAAATGATCGTTGCTTTTGGTCCCGCCCTGCCTGGGGGTCATGATTTGAACAAACACGAATATAGATTACCTGAGGATGGTTCCATATAAAAAGTCCAATCATGGCTTTGCTGTTCTAGAGAAGAATTTAAAAAAAAGAAGAATGATTCCCAATATTAAGTTTCTTATTTTCTTGCACAAGGGTTATTGAAAAGAGTTTTTTAAACATTAGACCAATTTTCAATACATGTAATTTTAAATTATCACGCTTTGAATTGGGACGTGGCCCTTCAATTGAAGAAACCCGAGTTACTTTCATCAAAGGATGCGTTGTGGCAAGTTTAATTAAAATTGGCCAGGTGGTTCTGAAGAAGAAGTCGGACATGTAAAAAGTTTACAATCGAACAGACAGCTAAACAGGCAGACGGACTAGAAACAAAATGTGATCAGAAAAGCCCAATGAAGCTTTTAGCTCAGGTTAGATAAAAAAGCATGTAGCACTTAAAAATCGTTACTTACTGACTTAAAAAATTCAACATTAACCTACCGGACAGACTTGTCTTCCAAAGGCTGTAATCTAAAAAATATGATAAAAAGTATCAGAATAATTAAAACAACCACTGATTATCAAAAAAGTTTTCATAGTTTCATTACCAATATGAACTACTAGCATATTTGTTATTTGAAAGTCACTTTATCCAACAAGCTGACACAGATATAATCGATCTAAAAATGAATGGTAAACGAACGTTGAATGTAAGATGAACACTTTATCTGGGACTCCTCTTCCTTGCATTGTATGTATTCTTTTCTGTTTCATTGTCAGGTGCATCTTCCCAAGTCAGAAGTTTCTAATCCGCTCCGCTCCACATAAACCCTTGACCGAATTGGCTAAGTTTAATGGGATTAACTGGTACGTCATCTAGTGAGATTACATATTTTGAATTCTACTGACCTCTGCTATTAGCCAATCAGAGTAAACGAATTCAAGGAGATAATATTGGTACTAGTAGTCGGTAATAAATACAATATATCTCAACTAAAAAGCTGACAAACCTTTAACTGGGCTATTTAATGATAAAGAAAATATGTCTGGAACTAAAAGTGACGCGTTTTTCTGATTACGATTTAGTTTCAGTTTAAATAAAACAATGATTCTGATTGGTTCATGCTAACTTGCATGAGGCCAATCAGAGAACGCATTTTAAACCCTTGACCGATAAACTTAGCCTATTCGGTCAAGGGTGCATTGGTGGTGGTACCACTTGGTAGTAAAAAGTGTCTAGTGTGATGGGGATCGACCTGTTGATCTTCTGTCGCCGCTGGCTAGCCTACTCCTAGGTGAAATGGGGAGTCGAGTGCGTAATTCTTGCCAGTACAAAGCCTCTGCACTATCAAGACTCCTACAGTGCTTCCCCGTGGCAATGCATGGATACAGATCAGGCTGATCTGTAGGGGATCTCGGAGTATCAAGGACCCCAGAGATGCAGTATATAGGCCCATCGGCGTATTGATATGCCCTAGCACTCATTAACCTTGACCCAGCTATTGGAAAATAGCTCTACTGGCCTGTAGATGACTTGGGAGAGCCAAAGGCTATGGGAGTAAACCCAGAAAGAAAATCTGGTGAGAAGGAGCTCATTAGCATTGGGTTGCAATCATCTATGGGAAGGACAACCCAGAGAGACAACCCGGCCCAACAGAGTGGAGGTTTGGCGGACGGCTAACTACCCTACCCAGTAAAAAGAACCAGTTACAGAAACTTCAGCAAATGTCACATGTTAAAACTGTTTTAGCTTGTTGAAGCCTTATGTCCCATCGGGAACGAAGATGATAAGTAAATAATTCGGTCAAGGGTTTATGTTGAGCGGAGCGGATCAGAAACTTTTGACTTGGGAAGATGTTTTAGGTGTAGAAAACATTAATTCATCTTTTAATTATAGAATTGATTGCCAGCATAACCAAACCATGATTTTTTTTTTGGTTTTGAACACTTCCATTACAAAAAAAACAAATAATTAAAAAAATTAAATATATTTATTCCATAAAATCCTTTAAGAAGGGGTTTATATGTACAGATAAACTCGTGTAGTACGAACACGGGTATTGCAAATTCACGGGTATAATAAAGTTATCTTAGATCTATATATAAAAACAAATTCCTCACAAGTTTATAACGAATTACAGATATAGCGAAGTAATTTACAAGTTATAGTGACTTCATTCAGTAAGTTCAGCCGAGTTTCACTGTATTTTTATCAAGTACCAATGCTTGTCATGTTTCTTACAATATTTTCTGCAAATGACTCTTAGAGTATGGTATCTGACGTTTTTATAAATAGTTAAAATATTACATGTATCATGCACCAGCTGTATATCTTTACCTTGCTGGTAAGAAAAAAAATAAGAATGGACGACCAGAGAGCTACAGTAGCACCAATTGAATAAATTATATATTTATTTGTCACAAAAAGGCGTGTTGTATTTATTCCCCAGTGGTCGACAGATCTCGGAGATACGTTGTTTTGTTCTCCATGTCTGTTGTCAATAATAACCTAGCCCATAACTGTTTACAGGGCTTGGCTAGAGTTTTCAAAGAAGAAGGATCAGTTTCAATACAATTTTTATAAAAAATGAAAAATGATTCTTTCTAAATAAAGGAATTCCCTGTCGTAAGAACACAAAAATTGTTTTTCTCACATGACCTCCTAAATGCTAATTGTGACGTCATTAACTTGCGAATATTTTCGTACCAGACAACTTCAGTTTTTGTCTCTTTTGGTTTGGGTTGAGCACAGCTAAATACTTCTCAATAGATTTAATCGGACACAAAACATTGTTTGGTACAGTGTACAATCGCTCACCTTGACTTTCATCGGTATTTGCACAATCTCCTTGGTGATTTTTGGTTGAATGGTCCCTTAAAGTCACATATTTGTTTTGACCTGAATCATGGAATCTAAAGTCAGTTCCCTTAAATTTTCTCTGCCTCTATCACAAAAGTAAATCATGAAGTCAAGAAAAACCTTGTTATGGAGATCACTCGGGTTTTCTAGATCAAACGATGTTTAAAGTACGGCCAAATCATCAGCTACGATTGGGGGTTTGTGTTCACTTGTCCCCATTCCCACCTGTTTCAGTTTCACAATCATGGCTTGAAAAACAAGGTTAGCAGGTTTAAATGTCTCGTTATTGACAATGTCTATGTCTCTAGTTTTTAAAAAATGGCGCTGTATCCCATAACGTAGACTTATCATCGACTTTTTAGAGTAAAAGCCACCCTTCTAGTTTCTTACAGAAGCGTAAAATGTTTTCAAATGTTCACACAATGCGTCCAGTGGAAGCCTCTCAAAATCCGAAAATATAACGTTTTTACTCACACAATAGGACATTAGCACATTAACTGTCGTCTTTATCGAGCTCTTTGTATTTTTGGAATCCTTGATTTCCAAAAGATTGCTGATTTCTTCGTTGTTAATCTCAGGAAATCTCTCGGCCATAATTTTGTTTAAACCACTGTCTGACACTAACGTCTGCGCAATGTATACATATAATTTCCAAACCCGGACCGTTTTTTTTTTTCCGAAATACGTTGCCGTTCTATTGACCGGTCAATAGAACGTGCAGTCTATTGACCGGTCAATAGATCGTCAGTCAATAGATCGGTTTGAAAAGATAAGAAAAACTGGAAACACATAAAGAATAGATGAAAATATTTAATTTATAATAAAACAACAAAATTATATGGATTAGGTAATAATGAAAATTATGTAAATGCAAGATGTGTTTATGAAACACTATGCGGCCGGCAGCAAAAAAAAAAAAATGAAAAAGGGTATTTTTACCACAAAAGTTGCAAAGTCATTGCCTTTGTTGTCATTTGAAAGACATTAATTAGTTATTATGCAAATCAAAAATGAACTCTCTATCTCTGATGGCTCAAAAATAATGGCAAAGGTACGATAAAGCTATGTTTAGCATACACGTCACAGTCAAGGTCACAAGGTCGTTTGAAATTTAATTTCAAATTTTTAGCATATAGGTCAAAGTCAAGGTCAAAAGGCCATTGATCTCGGTGTCATTTACAAAATTTAGTAGTGGAGTATACATACCAAATATGAAGTCTTTATCTTTCATGGTTCAAAGTAATGGTGAAGGTTAAAGTTTGCAAATTAACAAACAGTTAAATAGACACAGGGAAAAAAACCCAGATATATCGATTCTGGCGTATAAAAAAGAAATTAAGATATAGCAGATGTTATTTCAATGGGCGGATACAGGATTTGGAATTAGGGTGTGTATGGATAATTTCGTTAAATCAGGGGGTCAGGGGCACCTTTAGTCTCCAAGGTCGGTCCTGGGAACAAAGCCCCCTGACCAACAACCTTGACAATTTAACATTAACCCTGGGAAGAAAGCCCCCTGACCCCCCCCCCCTTAAACCCCTGCCTTTTCATGCATTTTAAGAATAAAACAATGACCAAAAAGGGGCATTGGTTAGTTATGTATCAAAGTATGGCATTAATAATATCAGTCATATCGTACTTTTACAATTTTAAGAGGCAGTGGAGGGGGGGGGGGGTTGTCACACACCTATATACGTCTGTAGTATTAAACACCTGTAAGATGATTGAGCAGACATCAATTCACAAGTATACAGAAATCAGAACCTCAAATACTACAGCTATTTTCTAAAAATAGCTTTTCTTGTGCTGGATTTGATTGGCTAGGATATATTCTAATGTGCATAGTTTATTTGTAAGCATAAAAGAGTTCTAAAGAATCAGCATTTCTTGTCAACACAAGGCCTACGGGCAGCTTGATTCATATATGATATCACAAGATAACAGATTCTGAGTGAAACAGAAAATGTTTAAACTTAGGTCAAATTTATGATATCTTCACTTTTGGAATAACATGTAAAATTTTCCTTGAACCCACAGATATTCTCAAATTTGTACTACGCTATCTCTCTCTCCGCAGGTTACAAAACATTGCCATTTCAATAGTGATTTGTCTTTGAAAAATAAGCTGTTTTTATGCAATTCATTATTAGGTGTAGTAAAAATGGAGAATTTCTGATAATCGATATGTGAGTGTAAGAAAACAGGATTTCTGTAATGCAAATGAAATAAGTTGATTACTAAAGTAAATCCTTTAAATCCTATTCAAAAGAAATACAAATTTTAAATATAAAATATAGCACCACTTGTTAATGGGTTATGACCAAGGTTTACATTTTTAAAGGTACGACAAACTCCAGGGTTAATGTTAAATTGTCAAGGTTGTTGGTTTCTAAAGAATGGCCTTTTCTCAAAGATTACATATGGCCAAGGCTAACGTTTGTAAAAGGTAGGTCACACTCCAAGGTCCAAGGATCAATGCTTTTCATATTCAAGGTCTCACGGTGACAAGACTCTTCATAGGGTACCTAAAACTTTGACCCTTTGACCTTGGAGCTTGACTTAACTTAGTTTGACGTACCTTTTTTTTAAAAAAAAACTTTAGCCATAACATTTGACCACTAAAAACCCAGGGCTTTCATCCTTCAATATGTAATCCTTGTGATAAGACCTCTCTAAGGAAACCAACAACTTTGACCATTTGATCTTGAAGTTTGACCAAACTTACAAAAAATATCCTTGGCCATACTTGAAACCTTTGAACAGGTGGTGCTAGGGCTTTCATTTTTCAAAAATGTATTTCTTGTTAGAAGACGCTATTTTGGTTTATATTATATTTAATATGCATATGCATCAACTTTAATCTTCGCTGTGTTGCCATACGCCACACAGGGTCACCAGTTTTAATCAAAAACCTTTTGTTCCTTTTGAGATGAAATAGGACTTTCATATTTGACATATGCATTACCTGTGACAAGATATTTACTAGCATTCTATGACTCCTTGACTTTCACGATTGACCTTATTTAAAAAAGAAATCAACTTTGGTGATACTTTCTAAATGACATTCATGTATGATAGGGCGTTCATATCTGACACATGTAATAAAATATAACATTTCACCTACAAAGACAACGAAAACGGGGGACCACAATCCTTTGATTTGCTTGTTTATATCGAATGATTAAACAAAATGTGCTCTATTTCCTGGTTTACTATAGAAGCTGGTCTTTGAATAACAGTAAACTAATACCAGCTTACTTTTGACTTAAGCCTGTCTAGTATAATGTTATAATTCTCCTGGACCTCGATCTATTTTAATATTAAGATCCGCATTTGTGTTTATTTGCAATTGTAATTTGTATTCTAGTTAAATATTAACGTCTGTAATTTTTTTAAATTTTAAATAGTATCCCCTGTTTTGAAACATAAAATGAGTAAATATTCCTAATACCATATATTGTCAAGAAAACGTGTTTGCACTGTTCGCTTTATTAACTCACCCTCATCAGTATCACTAGGAAACTCCTCCTCTTCTTCTACTTCTTCTTCTTCTTCAGTACCTAAACCATCTTCTATTACGCAATTCTCTGTCTCTTCTTGTTTATTATCGATACAAGTCTCTGTAACACCATTCCTTCTTTCCTCTTGTTCACCATTAACACCAGTTTTCGTGGTTTCATGCTTGCATCCCTCTGGCTCACTATTGACACCAGTCTTTTGGATACCATGCTTTCTCTTCTCTATCTCGGTATTTATATCCGTTTCTTTGACATAATAACTGTTCTTCTTCGGTTCTATTTTGATACAGAAATCAGCGATACCTTTGTCGCTCTCCTTTGGCTTAATATCTACAATATCAGTAAAACCTCATGTTTCGTTACGGAGATGAATGTCGGGTACATCTTAAATATTTTTATTTTGATCAGATTTGACAAATTTTTCTTTACATCCATCCTTTCAGAGTCTTTCAATTGATATTTCTAAAATACTCTATATTTATTCTTAATACGTGAACTGTTTTCTTTATTCACTTTAAAGTGTGTTTTCGTTTCATAGTTTGAAAAAAAAATTCAGCTAAATGCCATTGATTTCTTGGCTATTTGATTCCTATTTTGCAACATGTCAAGGGGATAAAATCTCGTAGAGAGCTCCTTCTGAGTTTTATTAAATGATTGCGTTACTATAATAATATCAAATAAAGCTTAAATGTTTTAAGTAAATACAATGTTACCATGTTTATTTAAGAGTTTAGTTTGAAAAAATCACAGAATGCCATTTTAATATATTTCATTCAATTGAATCTATTGACCCACGATAAGGTTTTGGAATCCTATTTTTTTATTATCCATTTAACACACCGATTCTGCTTATCCTGCATGGCTGTACGAGTAAAATGAAATACAGACTTGATATTATACAAATATAATTGTGTACACTTTATTTAGATATCGTTACCTGTTGGACATTTATATTAAACGCATTACTAGAAAAGGCTTATCTTTGATCATCCATGACTGGTTTAATATTAAAGTGATTGGAATTGTCAAAAAAAAGTTAAACTAAAGTGACAATTTTTCTATTTAAACAATTTTAATCAACCTTTATCACATTTAATAAACATTTCATCATCATCGATCCGTATTGTGTCTTTGCGAGACATGTAATCAAGTACATATTGGGACCTTCATAGTCAAACAATAAATAAAGATTTAGAAATAAGTTCAAGGAAAATAAAAAAAAGAAACATATATAAGTTCAAAATAAAAGTCCAAAAAAAAGTACAGTAAAAAGGGTCAATTCTGCACGGTGATACATTTTTTGAGACATCTTCAAAACAACTTTTTCTGGCATCCATTTTTGCCTATTATCTGTCTTTGTAATCTTCATAGCTAATATATTTTAGTGTTTTGTTACTATTCCCAATCGATATTAAGCAGAAAACCAGTGCAACGTTAAAAACTAATAAAACTAGTAAGTTTGCTTTTGCAAGCAATAGCGTATGTCGTCTCGAACTGGACAAGACTTTAATTATTTCATCACTGAAACAAAACCCGTTAGCTAAGCTTTGACAACCATCAATTTGTATTACTGTAAAAGTGGAAATTTGGCGATGTGCTAATTTTGACTACATTGCGATTTTTCTTCTCTCGTCCAAATTTACACTCGTCAAACTTCTTATCATATACATACTGTAGCGTCACAACAGACATTGACCATTGTACAACTTTACCGCTTAATTTTCTCGGCTTTCACCTATTAAAACTAGATGAAAGTCATTGTTACTTTCTTTTGTAATTAGTTATGAAAACATAGTGATAGATAATTACATTTTTAAAAATCATTGAATCTAAAGTATATCAAATACTTCATGCGTAACTTAGCGTAATTATCACGCCGTGCTTGACCTAGTTTGTCACCTCAAGCAATTGACCGCTTATAATGGAATCGAATTACACGAAGGCTATTTACCCAATCAAATCTTACACACGTAAATAGTTTGTTCATAAATTTTTTTTAGTAATTCCGACGCTGTCTTTGTATCCCCGTGAATTCAAGGATTTAACACTTTCGATTAAATATTTAGTCAAAATTAACACTCGTCAAATTTCGTAAAGAAAAAATCGTCAATTTTTCAACTCGTCAATATAACTAGGTCTACAGTAGTCCTTTCGGTACTTAGATTTAAAAAATCAAAGTTAAAAAATGTTCACTTTCCCCCTGATTCCATATATAGCAAGTATTGACAATTTGCTATTTTTAAATGCAGCACGCACAATGACAGATACTACTCATTAAATCGGTAAAGTTTCATGACAAATGTCCAAGAGACCAGAGAGAACACACGCGGACAAAGTGGTAGATTCAATCTACTGGTATGCATAAAATTACTCTGTCTTTACCAATGTTTATTGATAAAAAATTCTCTATTATTTCAAACACCTATTTATATTAGATATTAAGTCATTTTTCAAAAAAAATTCTTCTTAGAGTGAGATGTTTAAAGACAGATTTTGCAATATTAGATTTTGCACGAAAATAAAATGTTCACATACCCTTTCATCAAAAAAAGAGAAAAAAACAAACAAACAAGCAAATGAATAAATAAATAGATAAAAGAGTAAAGAAAAAAAAATGATGTATATTTTGTTATCTTCAGAAAATTCATTTTTTCTAAATCTTTGAAAATCAGCTTAAACTGAAACTTGTGTGAAAAAAAAATGCATGATTTAGATGAATATAGATTTTTCTGGGTGTTAAGTCTTAAGATTAATTTTAAAAAGTTAGTGTTGATATTTTATATTTCATTTGGCTTATTACATTGGGAATTTCTATCTACTCTACGATATGTTCTGAGATAAAGGATATAAATGGGACTCATTGTGCTTCAGATGTTTTTTTTCTTTTCTTTTATAAAGCTATTTCCTGGTTCCTGCAGCTATGTTCATAACTAGCATTAAATGATTTGAAACATCTCAAGTCTTGTTGATCAGAATATTAGTATTCTGTATGGTTTACACAAACATGTATCTTTTTATTTTTTTACATACAAAAATCTCAGAAAAGTGAATAATACCGACCTGCACTGATCCACATAGAGTTTAACATATCTATCACGTCGGAATGGTCTGCATAATATAGAGCATTGCAAATACTCTGTCTTGTGAGTGATGGCCTATCTTTTTGGATTTTTGATAAAGCTCTCAGTATTTTTTCTTGAGTAGTTCTATTATCTCTCTCAATCTGGTCTATGTCACTCTGTTTCAAACCAAGAAAGCGCAAGACGTGATGAGATTTCAAGGCTAAATTTTTACTCATAATGATAAAGTCAGTATACTGAGCATGTTCTGTTGGATTGGCTAAAGCTTCTTTATAGCAATAGCTGTCTTTAGAGAACATTTCCATATTCTCAATTAAATCTTGTCTCTCCATGGAGGAGAAAGCTTCCTTCAATTTAGCTTTGTGGTCTATGCGCGGATATTTACATCGCCACACATGGAAAAGCTTGCAGTAGGTTTCGGAGATGGTCCAGTCCATACAAGCTGTCTCTGCCAACCGAGGCTCACCAAGATATGTGAAAACAAAACTTAAGTCTGCGAAAGACAGATTTCTGGACAAGAAGTCCAAAAGGAGCTCCAAATCTGAAATGTAAGTAAATATTAAATCAATGACAATTATTATTATAACAGCTTTATATTCATTGTTTTATTTCATTATTTTTCATAATAATATTTGGGATGTTCAGTTAAATAGCAAACACAGGTTCGCGTATTAAAATACCCCCTCCCCCCACACACAAACCCCTAAAGGTATCATTTTTTAATCATGCTTGTTTTAGTCATTATAAATCATTACACATTCCAGAAGCTCAAAAAAAAATCTCAACTGCATCGGTTTTTTTTTTGCATTCATGAAATGTGTCCAAATATTTGATCATCATTATCATTAAGTAGAAAAAAGAAAAAAGAAAAAAACAGTTGTAGTATGGAAGGAAATTACCTCCAAAAATCTATATATCTTTCTATTATTCTTATTCTGCCTAGTACTTCTTTATTCTTTTTTTATTATTTTAACTATGTGTCACTTTATTGTCATGTGACTTTATTGATTTCATATTCGTCTTAAGTACATTTCACTTTGACTTTTATCACTCTTTATTTTGTCTTTACTTCTGTATTGCTTTATTCTTGTAAATGCGTTCTACTTTCGTTTAAAGTAGTACAAATTATGGAATAAGTGATTATCTCTGATTACAAAATTAAATTCAATCACGCAAACAATGAAGCATATTCAATGAAGACAAATACAAGTATTCATAAATTTGTTCGGCATTACCCGGTATAACGCTAGGTGGCAGGGTGTTCGCTACGAGTGTTGGTAAAACTAGAGGTACTGTACATGTGAGCAATGAGTTCGCTTAATGATACCCCCCGCCTCCCATATGATTATAATGAAAAAGTATATGTTTTGCTGTGGCTGGGAAACCCAAAATATGTGTCGGATCAAAAAGTAAAATAGAAGGTGCACAATGGTAATATGTTATAAAGATTCTGTGAAAGTTTCATTAAATTTCTCTAAGTGGTATAAGAGGTATAGCGGATAAGAGATGGGTACCTCCAAAGCGTAACAGATGTACGGACGAACAGACGGACAGACAGACATACCGACTACTATATACACTCCCACTTTTCAAGCGGGGGCTAAAATTGGGTAAGCAAACCCTGGTTGGGTTATTCGATTTTTTTTCAATATTCTGCCTTAATACTTTATCAGCCTAACCCAAATTTTAAATGATGTTTGTTATAAGCTCAGGCATGTACCCGATTCTTTCGGAAGCCTCGCTAGATGGTGAGATTTCCCCTCGAAAGTCTAACTTTAGATATATTGATGCTTCCTTTTAGAAGACTAATATAGAGAGACTTCCTTCCCCGGGAAGTGTAAATACTAATATTGCCAGACTCAATTAAATCATTTTAACAATTCAGGTAAAAACAGATAATCTTCACGAATCTACTGGTAATGAAATCTTTACTATTAAACTGATAAACTAATTGTGTCTTCTTTTTCTCGGACGTGCCCCCCCCCCCTTCAGTCGCCCAAGTGGCACTGTGGTTAGGGCGTTTGCTCCTAAGTCGCAAAGTGCAGTTGTAAGGAGTCGAATCTATAATAAAATAATCGATTCCAACTATGAGATGTTGAGTTTGGTCCTTCACTAGGACCTTATAATCAGAGGTCCCGTGTCGCAGTAGGCACGACAAAAATTCCTCACCACCAATTGACCCAAAGTGCCGAGTATAGGTAAAAAATTATAGCTCTTTACCGACAGGAATTGCATGGCTTCTTCATATCAGTGAAAAAATTTACCAGAGGGACATTATACAATTACCCCTGGGTGTGTCACTATTAATTCAGACATCCGGGTGGACCACCTCCTATGGGGTAAGATCACCGATAGAGGGGAGGGTGCCCACTAATCTTTTTTTTCAAAATGTAAACCTTTTACTAAAAAGTTAAGCAAAATGCCTGTTGCCCCTATTCCTCACAGTTGTTGTTGCTGTACTAATTAGTGAAATTATATAAAAGTCATATACTTAGTGGCGTATGAGTAAAATTTGGTACTGAAAAAAAACCCTCCAAAATAGAATTTTCGACTTTCAAGAATTTTTTCCCTCCTTTATATTTTGAAAATCTTGATAATTTGGATTATTTTTGGCGATTTTCTTCAATATCCAATTTGCTAAGTTCGGTAAGAAAAGTCAAGCTTTTTTATAACAACTGTAAATCAACTATTTTACTTTTTGATCTGACATATATTTTGGATTATCTAAAGCTAAACACTGATACTGCAATTATATTCATATGGGAGGCGGGGGTATTATTAAGTGAGCTCATTGCTCATAGTACCCCTAGTTGGTTCGGGTGATTGGACACGGCCTTCAGAAGAAGCGATAAAGGTACATGACTGTACCTACAATATATAACAAATATCAATTAAAAATTTGGGTTCGACTGATAAAGTATTAATGCATATTGAAGAATCTTAAATAACCCGGGCCCTAATTTTACCAACACTCGTGGCGAGCAATCCCGCCACCTAGCGTCATAATGCAGCACTAAATTTGGACAACTTGTATTCGTCTTCATTTAATATGTTTCATTGTTTGCGTGATTGAGTGTATGTTCATAATACATAATCAAATTAATTTAGTGAAGAAACTTTATCAATTTAAAGTAGGGACCTACTCGTGGTAAACCGGAAGCCAGAATTAGCCGTTTTCGGTTTTAATAATATGGTTCATGTAACATTAGCAAGAACGTAAACAATGTCTACACATCACTTGAGGAATCGACACTAGTTATCATGGGAACAATTTCCTTTTTATTTTACATCGGGTTATCCAGACATTTAAAACACGTGCCGGGTATATGTATGTTAAGTATTCAAAACGCTAAAACATTGATCTTGAACTTCACCTCTGATGAATTTAATTTTTACGGACATGCTAAATTCGTAAAAATTTAACGCGTAAAAAATAAAATCACTCTATTTCATTAGAAATTCGTAAAAATTTACAGCAGTAAGAATTACCCGTTATACGGTATATTATCCGTTTCCATGTCATACGTGTTGTAAAACAATTTAATTGGAACATACTAGTACATTCTTCAATAGCAGTCCTCTCTGTCATATCTGGTTCACATATAAGATCATATTCTTTTGAACCATGTTCCCTTTTCACTGATTCATTTACAATCTTGACGGATGATTCTTGCTTCTTCGCAGTTTCTTAAAACAAACAGAGGTAAAAATTACTCCTTTGTGCGATTCTTTTGCTAAATGCAACGGTAGCTCTGTGAGTGCATGACATGACAATCGTAATTTTTTAATACATATGAAGACAATTGAAAAGTTATTATCAAAATTAATTAATAATTTTTGAGGGTGGAAAAAATGGATAGATAAATATATGATACAGATAAAAGATATTTAGAAATTTAACAATTGTAACAATCAATTGCATACGTACGTATTGGATCAAGTTCATTATCGATGTCACAAGTTTCAACCTCTTCCTCGTTCCTGTCTTGTCTTTGTATACGAATAATGTCCTTCTCTGTTGATTTTTCTGCAAAAGAATGAGCATGCTATTGAATTTCCTCCATGTTATGGATCTGAATATCTTGTCATTATCTAGACAAATTTACTCGTGACTTTTTCATAATACATGCTAGGTGAAACTGAAGACTCATTTTTAGAACTGAAAACTACTAGTACAAGATGTTGTTTTCATCGTGTATTTCATTTCTTTCTATGGCTAAAGAAATTAGGAATTTTTGAAAGGCTTCTTCTAATTTATTTTTATTTAAACAATACTTGTAAATCTGTTCTCCTTCATGCAATAAAATAACTAATATTGTACTATCGTTTAAAAATAAAGTAACCCGTCCCTCGGCCGAGCATGTTTCAAAATCCGTTAGGTGTGACAAAGTAAAAGGAGAAGTACATAGGTATCTTTATTCTTTATTTGATTCTATGGCTAACAATATTTTTATTAAATAATGTAAGAAAAGATGTTTAACATGACTATATTTCTCTCGTTTTCAAAGCAATTTTGCTCCCATGAATAAGGAAGAAGGTCAAACGTCAAAGATTCGTTACCTATGAAATAAATAATTTTTGAGAGGGGGTTGAAGTATAGGGAATGCGACGGAGAGGACATTTGCGTTGCAGTAGACATTGTGACTCATTGATAAAAAACCCTGATATTTGCTGGCCAGAGGTAAAGAATTGTTTGTGTTTGTAACGAACATTTTTTCTCCAGTTTTTATTTCACAATATGAAACTTTTTAAAATGAAAAGGTTTTTGAGTCATTAATGGTAATGTTAAACACATGTGGGATATAACGTACAGTCTCTGAAACGTTCTACTTTCCCACCTGAACAGTGAACGAACGCTGAACGAACGGTGAACGAACGCAGAGCGAATGGTGGCTGAACGATGTGCGAATGCTGAACGCAACTTGGTGAACGATGTGTGAACGGTGAACGGTGAGTGAACGCAGAACGCGAACGGAGCGCGAACGCGAGCGCAAAGTGAACGGTGAACGAACGGTGAACACAAGATGAACGATTTATTCGGAATGCCTCCGATCTTTTCCTTGCATTGAAATTATTCTATAATTCTAATTTCAGGTGTTTAAATATAAATAAACAATAAATAAATAAATACTAAGTAATGAAAACATTTTTGTTCTGTACATATACCGTATATACTCGCCTATAAGTTGGTCCGCCTATAAGTCGGTTGTATTTTTTGATGTTATTTTGGGGGGATTTGCTATTGACCCGCTTATAAGTCGGTACAATTTTTTTCAAACTCTAGTAACAATTTCATGTAAATCCATTAATACTTTAACCTGGTTTCAATTAATATTTTGCGAAATGACACTGATATTTAATCTTAAATTATAAAACAAAAAGGCAATGCCCACTTAGAATTATTAAAATATGTAAATACAATTTACTTTTACTCTATCTATATAATTAAAGAATACATAAATAATCTCATATATTCAGACATTTCTTCGAAAATCATTGGATATGCAAATAAGATACTACATTTCAGCCTTTAGAAAAATACCAATCTCTTTATGACTCGCCTATAAGTCGGACATAGAGTTTTAGACCAACATTTAACTCCCAAAATACCGACTTATATGCGAGTATATGCGGTATGTACCTATGTTTTAAATTGATATTTTTTATAACACGTATTTTTTTCCGAACGCGTGTAGATTAAATATAAAAATAATCTATTTATATAGTAAAAATGCTCATTCTTTTCACTAATAAAATAATGTGGGCTTCTGAAGATAAAACTACTACTTATAGAATGAATTAATTAAATTGTACGCGGTTGAAATAACCATACATGTATTTTCGTGCCAAAGCGATTCTGAGAAAAATAACGGATTTCTTTTAAATTCACAATTATCTGTTGACATTGACTGTTATCGTACTGCATAAAAACTCTCGTTTTATTTAAATTCTAATGGAAAATATTCGATACTTATTTGCCTTTTGTATTATTTTATGACGCTTATTTTAGCTAACTTCTTCATGTATCTGTAGACATTTCCCGGCCGTGATAATACTCGGTTAAGATGTTGGAAACAGGCATTCAAATTATTTGTAATAGATTAAATTTTCAAAACTAAATAAGTAATGTGTTGTCATAGTTTTTATTGAACAGAGAAATGTACGAGAGAGAGAGAGAGAGAGAGAGAGAGAGAGAGAGAGAGAGAGAGAGAGAGAGAGAGAGAGATAACCCCGTCGATTCTCAGATATCTGTTGTATCAAATAAAAATTCTTCTTATTTTTCCTAAATATTCCAAGCAGTAAAGGGAATTTTTTTTTTAGATTAACAAATCCATTTGACAGTAATCATTGGCTTTTGTTTTCCATCATCTAGTTAAAGACAGTTCACAGGAAGTCCGTGCTAGTAGCGACTGTAGCGTGCTTGTGCTGTCAATCAAAGTAATTCGACACAATGGAGGTGTGGAAATCGCGTTTCACCGAACATGCCGAAGGCAAAGAAGTTTTAATATTTTCCCTATCATTTCTAGATCTGATTTTTGCATTCCTGCAGACAAAAATAAATAATTCGAATATATACTCGGAGGGATTAAGTTTTAAATTGAAATTGAAACATATTCCCTGCCAATTTAAAATACTAATGTCAGCACAAGTTTATTCTAAAATACTATTGTTTAATGACTGTTTGATGTTGGTTTTAAGACTGATTTTCTTGTGTTACAATACAAATTAAATATCAATTAAAATATACAAAAAACTCTAGAAGAATTTTATTTCAGGAGAAAAGGCATCAGGTGGGGGGTGGGGGTGGGGGGTCTTGATTATGCTGAATAGCAAACATATATCTAAACATATGTTTAGGTACGGTGAAGGAAGGAATTTTCCGTCTCTAATAATAGACTATTTTAAACATTTGGTCTTTTTTAAAATTTAATTTAATTAATTAACTGAATATTTGCAGTACTGTTCATAATTCTCAAACCTACATGTAGTTAAAATACGTGTTACTGTAGAAATAATTTTTTTGTTATGTATTCTCGTCCCGTAAAAGACTTGGATTACATGTAATTATTATAAATCTATTAATAATTTGTCCTCTTTAAAATTACAACAAATTGATGCCGTGCGTGAAGCATTTGTACATTGCCTTTTCTTTAAAATTGATATTTTAGCATCGTTCTACATACATGTAGGTAGTTACAATGTAATGTATTATTTTCCAGGGAAAATTTATGAAATAATTAACAACTGGGTTATAATAATAGAAAAATAAATATCATAGATAATTTTTGCAATAAAATGATTATTCTTCAAACACGATATCTAAGTTATTTAATGAAAAAAAAACATGTAAATCCTTACCATCAAAAAGATAAGTCCTTTCAATTCGGAGTTCCGAATGACAATGAAGACTGAACGATAAGTGAACGGTGAACGCAAGGTGAACGCAAAGTACACGGAACGAAGAGCGAACGGTGAACGTTTTGTGAACGATGAACGCGAGCGCACGGTGAACGTTGAACGCAATACTGTGAACGAAGAGCGAACGGTGAACGCACGCTGAACGAATGGTGAACGAACGCTGAACGAACGGTGAACGATCGGTGAGCGAACGGAAAAATGGGAAAGTAGAACATTTCAGGGACTGTACATGTAATGTCTCTTTGCAAGGTTGTTTTCACGACTTTAAAGTTAACCCTAGATCAAACGTAGATTCTTGAAGTGCAAATTGAAAAAAAAAATCTATTTTGTGTTTATTTCAATTTATTATCAATAATAATGTGTTGAATTAGGAGGCACATCCTTTGGAATGCTAATTTTATACATTTATATCACCAATTTTATGAAGAACCTTTTTTTTTTATCACAAAGCTTTTTCCCTAGCTAGATGTCTTAACATGTGCACTAAATTACACAAAAACGTATGCCGCGCCTTATATTTATCATCTTACTCTACTTTGAGTTGATGACTTGTATTGAAAAAAATTCGGATGTCTTCAGACCTGTGTTGAGCAATTCATTACCATATTCAATTTGTCTAAAGAGAGATAAGAAAAGTTCCAGGGTAATACAATATAGTGTTTGGATAAGTTTTAGAAATGGTCCAAAATATGTCTAAATAAATGCATAGAACTAAAGGTCAGACGACATGTTCCTCATATGAATGCTTTGTATCTCTTGGTATTATATACAAATATTCATATTTGTCAATCTCTTCTGACTTCTACTTTGCTTTTTAAAATGTTTTAAAATATAAGAACACCAAAAATTGAGATATAGGTCATTCAGAAAATTCCCACAAGTATTACATAGAAAATATGACCCTATGATGTCTTATCGAAATGCATGGTAAGGTATGCTAATTTTATGTGAGGAAACTTGTTTAATATATACACTTCAATGACGCATTCTTGGGAAAGTTTATATATATTTATGAACGTGTAGTCTGATATCTTATTGAAATTCACGTTTGGCAGAAATGTTATGATACAGCAAAAGTAGGATATGAATTATGTACATGTATACATAAAATTAACTCACTTGTGCTCCAAGATCGACAATTTTTTTTTCGAATAAAAAGAAAGGAAAATCACGAAAATAACCACTAGTGCGATCAACAAGGAGACTACGCCAGCAATTATAGGTACGGTCTCAATCCCGGGCTGCAAATTGAAAGTACTGTTTGGTAACACAGAGGTAAGATTGGAGCTGCCTGTGGACAGGGTATATGAGTCAGTGGGTTGAATAAAAGTTGTTGATTTTGGTATCTCCTGACTCCTTAAAAAAACAAAATCAGCTAATATCATAACAATTTGATTCAATCCGTCGTAATATCTAACGAGAGGATGAAACGGAGAACACAGATTCACTTACGTTTTGTCTAAACAGCTTTCATTTGCCAAATAACAGTGTTTCTGTGGATTTATGTCCAAGCAGGCTGGATCTGAAACAACAATGACCCACTTTATTTCGAATAGTTTTTTTTTACTTACATCCCTTCATCAGTTAGGTATCTATTCCATCAGAAAAAAAAAAATAGTACTTCTTACATCTGTAAACTTCATTGGTAAGATAAGGTTCTTTCGGACAACCGTTGAGAAAAGTGGTGCAGTTGATGGCATCTAGGTGTCCCGAAGATATAGCAAAAGGGCAAGTATCTAAAGACATGAGGAGAAATATTCAATGAACTATATGTTAGTTCACACCCCTCAGTCATTTATAAAAGCCATATTATTAAAATATTTTTTTTCTTTATTTCATGTTATTTTTTCGCTAAACTGCTGAACATTTATTACACTTGCAACTGATAATGAAAAAAAAATCTGATAAAAATTATCATCCTCTTAACTTAAACAGCCACATATACTTGTTATAATAAACAATATAATTTATTTTACACTGTATATTTTCTACCTTCCGTTTCTGTGAACATAACAAGGGGTTGCTGAGGCATTAATTATTAATAATTGGTGCTCAGTATATCTTAATTTCGAATTAAATGTAGCATCAAACAGAAAGCGTCTTAGTTATGTATATTTAGTTTGAATAACGCTTCCTACAAAAACAAGAGGCCCATGAGCCACATCGCTTAGCTGAGAAGCTTTGACCATTATTTTCTTTACCAGATTTTCTGCTTGTAAAAACATAATGCATCCCCAACCTACCCCACTGATCATAAATTAGACATTTTGAAATCTACACCACCCCAGGATCCTTCCATTTGCTTATAAGTTTCAGCCTTTCTGGTCCAGTGATTCTTGAAAAGAAGATTTTCAAATAGTTTTCCTATATATTTCTATGTAAAACTTTGATTCCCCATTGTGGCCCCACCCTTCCCCCTAGGGTCATGATTTTAACAATTTGGAATCTACTCTACCCTAGGATGCTTTCACATAAGTGTCAGCTCATCTGATCCAGTGGTACTTGAGAAGAAGATCTTTTAATGACCCCCTCCTATTTTTGTATTTTCTTGATTATTTCCCCTTGTGTGGCTCTTTTTGTTAACAATTTAAATTCCCCCTCACCAAAGGAAGCTTTGTACCAAGTTTGGTCAATATTGGCCCAGTGGTTCTTGAGAAAAAGCCGAAAATGTGTTTACAGACGAACAAACAGACAGACGGACGGACGAAGGACACTTGAGCTTTCGGGTCAGGTGAGCTTAAAAGACATGTGGGCCAACAAAGTACGCATCGGAACTCCAACATAAAGGTTAAAATATGTATCTAATTTTATCATTTAACAACCTAAAGAAATTGTTTAGAATTTATCAAAAGAAAGATAATATGATTCGGATATTATTGTTTTACAATTAACATTGACTCACCTGCTCCAAATCTGCCAATACTCCCTTGAAGACAAAACTCCACAAGTGAAAATCTGTCATTATTAGGTACACACTGGTACAGGTTCCTCCCTAGTGTATCATTGGGACACAGTAACTTAATGCCGTTGTTCAACCAAGTGAGATCATCCTTAGGACAAGCTGTCACAGATCTGAACTTTGCATCCATATTTCATCTTAAGCGATTTTTATAGTGTCACTATAAATTAATCAATTAAAATCTTTGGGAAAATTTAAGAATTTGATTTTCTTTCCTTTTCTTTTCTTTTTATCATTCTTAAGCATTTACAAACTTTTTTATATGTCTTGAACGTTCCTTACAAATTATAATTTTTGTTCATTTTCTATGAGCTACCATGGATGAGCATGCATATCTCCATTATTACGCCATAATACCGTACTGTATTTATTTTTTTTAAGATTCGTGAAGTACATGAAGTGCAACACTTCATGCCGGAATATTTATCATGAAGCGTCAATACGCTTCAAGAAATATGCCAAGGTGAAGCGTCGTAGTTAATGTCGTCATCACTCTTCAAAACTGAAATACATTAGATTGTTTTAATGAACTGACAATTTCAAATCATTTGTAGTTAAAAACTACATCATTCAATGTCAGGGTAATGGTTTTTCATGATTCAATGTAAATTTATTACGTGTGTACATGCGGATTGTTTATGGATAGCTTAATTTTCAGAAACCATTTCTTTCTTTCTTTTCTTTTTTTAAGCATTTTGAATCCAATCTGTTAAAATAAACAGTTTTGCTCTTTATTTAGAATGAAATAAATTCCATCCTTTTATATAAATATATAATAATTTAACTAATGCTATTATAGTTAGTCTAAGTGTGCTTTATGTCTTCTTTGTGGGGTGTGGGGGTGTGTGAAAGTTATTATTTACTTTAGTCGACAGATTTATATTTGTTTATAATAAACATAAAATTCAATTTTTAGGGCTCTAGATCTTACAAAAATACAAATGTTAAAAGTGATTGACACTTGACGTACACAATTTTTATACTGACTTTGAGAATTGAAACATTTAAGAAAAATAAATCTTATTTCATAGAATTTATTGAATATTAACTGTGATACACATTGTACTGATGATACATAAAAATACAAATGTTAAAAGTGATTGACACTTGACGTACACATTATAAATATTGACTTTGAGAATTGAAACATATAAGAGAAATAAATGTAATTTCATAGAATTTATTGAAGATTAATTGTGATACGTATTGTACTGATGATATAAGAAAGGGATTCAAATATTAAATCAGCTACATCGCGATGAGACTATCTCTAGATATAGAATAGCGGTAAGCATTTGTTTATCAATTTAAGAACATCTAGATATCATAGTTTGAGAATCACATTGCTGTAAAAACTATGTTATCAGACAAACACTAATTTAGAAGTAAATGCAAGAAAACTTATACCAGGACGAAAATTAATCTTCCAAACACTGAAATACAAACCAAACGATACGAAAACTAACGCAGTTTTAGATAGGGCTAAAATAATATTTGTTTGAATGAGATATTTTTACTTAAATGTAGTTATATAAAAATGGTACGGTGGTATATTTCTGCCCCCTACCAGCAAGATAAAGTATGTTTACATGCAACATTATTATGTAGACATGCAACATATTAATGTCAACATGCAAGTTAATTATGTAGACATGCAAGTAGCAAATCTTATAAGAAAAGAAAACTTTAATATGGGTAAATTTACACATTACACATACTTAAACAAAAGTGTGGTTCGCCGTTATTTCAGGAGACGTCAATTTTCACAGTCGTTTTCAGGAGAATCGCATTGGAGAAAATTCACTGTGTTTCTGTTAGTACTTTAAATATGATGTCAGAAATCTAACTACATAACAAAAGAACAATTTTAAAATACATTTGAGAAAATTTTCGAAAAAAAAACATGAATTATAAAAAAAATAATGAGTTAAATTTTGGATTCTGCATGCTTTTGATTCAT